>NC_052506.1:17801360-17938315 GCF_014356525.2 Nilaparvata lugens
CATATCCCTGAAAATGAATAGCGGAAATAGTAGGTGATTCTGAATAGTAGGAGAATCATTAAATTTTTGGACCAACAATTTTTGCTTCTTGATGAGATCACAATTTCTAGGCCAACAAAGATTGTCAATGGAGGAAAATCTTCGAAAAATAAAAATCTGGCATAAAAGGTGAATATATAGTAACAATCGATTACCGTCCATATTTTGTCTCCTGACTTTCATTGGAATGATTATTATTATATGTATGTGAGTGAAGTTATAATTATGATAGATGAGATGAATAATGAATGGACCTACAGCCAGGTGGGCTCCGAACTACTAGGAAGTGATTTTGAATAATAAATAGCGGAGCCGACCAGCGACTAGTTAGTTCATGGCAATTCTAAAGTTCTTCTAGTTACACTATAGATGGACATGACCGGTCGCATATTGAGACGCGACGAGACGTGACCCGAGGGTGATTTACAGAATTTATTTAGGATTTTCGTTAAATAATAATTATATATTAATTCTCTATTTAATTCCATCTTCTAGATGAGTTAATATCATAATGATCAATTATAATGTTCACACGTGCTAAATTAGACTTAATGTAAACATTATAATATGATCATTTTCGATATTAACTCATTCATCTTGCAGACTCAGATCACGTCTGTCACGTTACGTCGCGTCTCAATATGTAAGTAGCCAAATGGTCATAACATCAGAGTTCAAAGGTGCCACTCGCATTCAACTGATATGGCCAGTACAACGATCTATATATTATTATACGATATATATATATTAATTAACAACGATTAATATACTAACGGTCTACAATACTAACGTATATATGACTATATACTAACGTATATATAGATGGGCCAATAGCGGGCATAGCAGGCGAACGTCTCATATCTAATCTGAACGATCAGATACCAGCGCGAACTTGGAGCCAACCTCTCCCCACAGATGCACTTGAACGGCGATCCGCCGCCAATCAAGCACTAATTTTTTATTATTTATTCATAGAAATTAATGAAAAAGAAAACATACTGCTGTGGTACGTAAGCCTGCGCCTCCGTGCCCATTTGCCCTCCTCCATAGGGATGAGGGAAGCGTATATCCTCATCTGAAGCCAGCTTGATTATGTTTCTTCCTACGGATGCTTCAATGGGCAGCTGTAAATCAATAAAAAAACCAATGATATGCTTATCAGTCATAAAGTACAAGTATATTATTTATATAGGCTATAAAATGTTTTTCAAGGCCTACATATAATTATTAACTATCCTCTCCAAAAAATAATTCGTCACCCGTCCTCTACCCCGACCCTATGAAAAACTCTGGTTTGGAAACTAAAATTTGTGTACCAAAAAAAAGTCCAACAAAATATTTATAAGCTTTCAGTAAGAAAATGTTCTGATATACATAAGAAACCCGCCTCCCATTGCAATACATAATGAAAGTACCTATTCAAACAGTTTGGTTGAAAAAGCAATGATATACATCAATGAAAACCCCTCCATTATGAATCCCTCCATTATGAGTTTACATTCTCCATGAGACTTTGGAAATGCGCATTATAGGTTCAAAGGTGTTTGTTTACTTTCACTTTCTAGATCTTTGTAACATTCTTAAAAATTGTTTCATTTGTTCCTTTACTCATACAAGAATGCGAAGAAATACTGGGAACCATGCACGAAGATTCTCTGAAAAGGACGCCATGCCAAAAAATTGTACGTATGAGAAGTGAGATGAAATTGTTGTAATTTATACTTCCATAAAATTGACTGATTTTTAGACGTGGGAAATTAATATCGAAGAAAAAATAAGGAAGAAATTTTGGGGGAAGGCGAGGGCGCTCAATCTCACCCACTTCACGAATTTGAAGATGGTAAACTTTCAGTGTTTGAGCTAATAAGCGCGCCCTCGCCCTCCCCCAAAGTATCTTCCAAATTGAAAAGTTATTTCACAATTATTTCTATCGAAATTATTTTATTATAAATCTATGTTTATATTATTTTTAAAAGAAATTGGAATAGAATACTTACCGAATAACTTAATTTCTGTTGTTTTGAAGTTCATATTAGTGTAGCCTATCACAGCTTTTTAAATTAGTTGCCATTTCAGGTTTGTATGAAAATAAAAATCTGATCTCAGTTATAAAAGCAAAGTTTTGAATCAAATTATGAAAAAAATATTTTATTGATGAATTTAACTAGCGACCCCCTAGATTGAAGAACTCGCTCATGAACTGTTGTATTGATCTCTAAATCCGCAACTTGTAATTATACAGAGAGAATTAATATGGAAACAGCTAAATATCTCTCTTACAAGAATATGACAATAATTGATCCTATTCCAATTGGAAAAAAAAACTTTTTGTCCTTTCAAAACTTTATACCGCCAACCTAAATCCATCAGCTGGATCCAAATTCATTTTGAATCCAGCTACATTTTGAATCCAACTTCATTTTTTCAAATAGGAACGTGGTCATGTGATAAATGATTTCGATACATAATTTCAAAAGAAAATTAATGGCGAAACCCGCACATCGATATCTCAAACCGTTTTAAAGATACCGTACTAATAAATAATAAAAAAATGAAATAAATGAGTACCTACATTGGATATTCAAGTGTCATTGATCACTTATAATAACGGTAGCTTCTACTCACAAATTTAACACTTTGAACAAAACAAAATTTTCATAGCAAATTTGTCAACGTCATAGCAACTGCTATCACATAGTATTATTATACTCTGTACAAAATTACTTCTTACTTGGGATGGACATGCGCAGCAGAGAGTGCATACAGTGGCAGGGATACAACAGCGGCTATGTTACCGTTGTGAACCGGCCAGCGTTCTCTAATTTTCAGTGAGTATTCAAGCGCTTATGTTGAACTTAAGAAGCTTCCTCTCTGCAAGCACTAACTCGACTGACTCTAATTTAAAATTAACAACTGCGCTTCCACCTATGGCTCTATCCATCACTGTAATTGGCTGATCTCCCTCCATTTCCCTGCGCCGCAAATTCCTCCAAGTCTGAAGTAATTTTGTACGGAGTATGTTAGGGACAGAAAGTAGACCGGCAGACAGACGTTAACGTAAACTAGACCTTATAAATTAAATATATGTTGTATTATTCAGCTGAAATCATGTGTCGGCGCATAAAGTCTGTCAGTCTGACACTCTATATGATAACTCCCAAATACAGTAGCATCAGTTTTTTTAAATGAATGGGAAAATATTACATTAATAGCATGCAATTAATTCCAGCTGACTAGATGATAAATCAAAACAATTTTTTTCTCAAACACCTTCAATGTTATTTTTATAAGAACGAAGGAGTGAGTCAATTTTGTTGTCCAACGAACTTGACCTGTAAAAAGGTTAAAAAAATACGTTTTTAAAATTTGAAGCCAATTGATCAATTCTCTCTAAAGTTCTTGTAGAACATACAAACAGACGGACAACGACTTCGGCCATCAGTAAGTCGAAAGTGAGAACTCGCTAACGATCGTTCAACTAATTTGACATTAAATTGATTATTCTATCAATGAGATTGAAAGTAATATTAGATAAAATTTAATGAGATGAATTGACTAACAACTGTATACACTCCGTGGCAAAATGGAATCAATTCAAGAGACTTGGCAACGTTGTTCTCCTATCTTTCTTCAATGCAATTATATCGTGGACCACACTATACACTATAGTGACTGACATTCTTCAAGAAATCAATAAATTATTTACTTATTTCAATATGTTTCATCAAACCCCTTATTGATAAATGTTTCAGAACTTCGTTCTGGTATTAAAGAGAGCGCTCAAAAATCTGAAAAAATAATGTTTTTACAACATTTTAAAACTTTCACTACCTTCCGCGTAAATTGTGATGGCGGCATGCGAAAATCAAAGGGAATTTGGTTACAGTGGCGTCAGTCTATTCAATTTTATGATTGGCTAGATATTCAGTTGGTGGACGGGTGGGGGAACGACAGTTCCACTAGAAAAATATATTATCAACAAATCATAAATTTTTATCGTAAAAATTCTATGATATAGAAATGATTACGAAACTGATGAAAAGATTCCTTGCATCCAACTCTTTGAAAATATTAATTTCCAAAGCTTAGTGACAGAAAGGTGCGAACAGAACCAGTGCTTTATTGGGTCGCAATGTAGATTTCGGTTTCAATCGATGCCACTATTCAGCAGTTGATGACGAAAAATTCGATTTATTATTATAGAAATAACTAATACTATTTTTTATATTAACTTTTTTACATAAGTAATATTAGTTTCAGCATGCCATTTTAGTAGTGTTTATGTAAAAAACCATAAAATGGATACTAGATTTCCTGATTAAACAGTACAAGTAACCCTATAAGAATACTTTATCAAAAAACATTTTAATACAGTATCATTAAAGTGGTGAACCGAAATCGAGAATTAATAATAATACTATTCACTTCAATGCTTCACAATTTAGGTCGATATTATAATATTTTGAGAAATAAGATTGTTCTTAGATATAAAAAAATATTAGAATATATCATTCACTGAATATTGAGAACATTCCATGTAAATTTCATGAAAATACCAAATTAGTTAATCAGTAAAATCCTTCTCCTTTATTAAATATGAATTCACTGCTGAATTCACATTATGAATTCAATTAGTTATTGAAATGGCCTTTGTAATTATCAAGGGCGCATTATTGAGATACAATAAGTCTGTTGACGCTGTTTCTAATTTCTAAAATGTAATTTGATTGAAATAGAGTTATTATTCACGAATAATAATACATTCTATTTCCATCATTTTGTATGCAATGCTGGTCTAAAGGGTATAAATCGAAAGTGAGGGAGCTTAAAAGTATTTTCGAAAAATTCGTTCATTAAATGCAATGACTGTATTGAAATTCACATGGAGTCCATTTAATTAATTGTAGTGATTAATTATGACCCTTGCTATCATGGACGTTGCTGCCAGTAATAAAAACATGCCCAGTCTACATTGAAAATATTACCTTTATTCGTCTTATATTTAATTTGCCTTCATCATTCATCATTCAAGTAATGGAAGAATCATCATAGTAAATTTTTAAAATTTGAAAATGATGTGTTACACATTTTTTATTGTGCTTTCAAGTACTGAAATGTAATTACTCTATGAAACGCAGCAGCAACATTTTACTTTACTGATTTTATGTTCTATAAGAAATGGATCATGTATGAATAGATAACCTAAACTAAATTCTGATTTTCTAATGTTACATACCTTGGCTGGAGTAGGTCAGATGAAGAGAGCAGGTTCTTCGCCTACGAAGGGTGTTCAACTAATAGTCAATAAACAATTTGTTATTTTCCAAAAGCTATCAATACTGGTAAGATAATATGAAGATGTTGTTTTCGTAATATTATCTCCATAGCACGACAAAACTCGGGAAATATTATCAGAGATAGATGCAGTTTGAAAAACAACTCCACAATACGGTATTTTAGTGGCATCCAGGGAAACATAATAACAGGATTTTGTTTTTCGCTAAACTGTCAATCAGGACTCGGCAGATTTGATAAAAATTATTGAATATCTATAGATTTCATTATTTATCTGTAAGGTAGTTATGAGTTTGAAAAAAGCTTTCATTCATTTCAACATTGCTACGATTTTGTTTTAGACATTTCGATCTACCGTACATTGGATTTAGATACCGTATCTTAATATGATTTCTAGGCTATTTAAACTTTATGAAGTCTGAACGGTCATCCTTAACAAATGAGATCAATTTTATGTGGTTGATATCATAAAGAAGGTATAAACATGTGTAATGTATTTGAAGGTACCTATTCGTTACTGTTGAATTTATATTGGCATTATACCTATTTTTATTACAGTGATAATAATGAAATATTGATATCGGTGATTGTTTGATAAATTGGATTCTTTACCGTACTGTTTATTTCGATAGATATAACCATTTTTTTATTGAATATAACTGTTACAATTCTAGGACCAACGATCAGTTTTTTCTATCCTAAATTAATACTTCAAGTCATTTTACAAAAAGAATCTTGTAGTAGCTTCTCCTTGTTTTAAATAAGTTCATTCATAATCACTGCACTAGACAAAGAAAGAGAAAGAGAAAGAAGTGTCAGTAAAGAGCACCAGATGAAGATGAAATAGCATCCACTAGGGCTACCTAAAACAGCCAATCGTTTTTGAGAAAGATATTGAGACTCAATTTCTTTGCACTAGAATTGATGCATTATCCGACTTAATCTCTACTATCAATATATTATCTATTCTAACATCTCGTTAATGTTAAATTATTCCCCCAACCTTTCTAAAATTAAATTTTCACCACCTAGGGTTATTCTTGCTAGAATAACTAACTTTTCATATTGATATTCAACCAATCTATTCATAGATCAGCCTACAATAATTTTAGATTTATTCCTTATAGCTACTACATTCAAGTAGAGGACATTGTTTAATTTATTTCTCATCCAAATACAACTAATCAATTTGATTCATAGAACTGTCACTTTTCATCGATTTTATGTAGCAAGTGACAAGTAGCATTCTTTAAATAATGTAGCTTATTTACAGCTATTGAATAATAAGCCTACAACTAAAAGAATATTATCTTGCCTTGTCGATGTCGATATCCTTTATAACGCTCCCATCACATGCTGCACTCTAGCAGTCAGAGATTGAACTATTAGCCTACAAAAATGAAGACGCCACTGTTACCATGGATACTACGAACGATTTCCACCTATTCCTATATCCTGGTTCCTGATACAGTATATCAGATTACCAATCAAATTCGGGATGAGAATACCGTTTTCATTTTTGTGTTTGTTACTCAACCCACCCAGTTTCAAACGAATTTTTCCATTCATCAACCATAAACAATAAATTATTGCTGGAAGTTATTTTACCTGTTTGAGATTCCAATTATGAAATAATTATGTTTGCAATAGAATTTATTGTATTATTGGACATTTTGCATATCTTGGATATATTGTACTCATTTTTATATAATATATGAAATGATTTTTGCAATAATAGGGTTTCACTTCGGAACGACAAACATATCAAATTCAACTCTTGGGGAAGTAAATAATATTGGTAAAATTTACATCTCAAATTTGTGATTAGAAATGTCGATTTTCTTTTACAAATTTCACTCTTATTTTCGAAGAGAATCGTTCATCCCCAATTTTGTTTTATTCTAAATAATTTTACTATGAACAACATGAAACTTTTTGAGTAGGGTGCTCACATAACAAAAAGTATGAGATAATATTTAAGTAATATATGTTCTCAGTTGATTCTGAAATAAACAAAAAAGACGGGTATCAAGTAACATTTTCAACGCGCAATCTTGTGAATTTATCGCCCACAAATATTAATGCGGATCACATAAGAGAGAGTTTATTAGAATAGTTTTAAAAATTTTCAAAAACTTACTGAAATTTAAGATTTTAGTGTAGCTCCAATCTGTCTTTCGTAAACTACCTGGTCAAAGAAGCGATTTTATTTCGTGGTTGCGCTGATAAGCTATCGATGATTTAAGTTAAGCTTTATGCTCCTCCGCCTATTACTCCCTTTGTAAGGGTGACCACTTCAAGAGCCAAGCTGCTCTAAATAGTTCAAAACTCGCTTCCCGGTGGGTCGGAACACACCTAAAGCTGTAGGTCCACTCATTTCTCATCATTATCCGTCTCATTACTCACGCACAATCCTAGAGCTCATATTTGGGCATCATCTATGGAAAAAAAGGAAGTTTCAGATTTGGGGGTGGAAGGGTGAAGCCTCATGCCAATCTCTCACCTACTCACTCCTATAACATTCATTTTCTAAATATGTAATTCAGATTACAAGAAAAGCATTCATTATAATGTACGCGTTGATGTTGAACTTTCCCGAGATGAGATAGCCTTTCTCGAGAGTAGTGGCTAGCCTGTACGATAATTATGTTGCGACATACGATAGTTTCATCGTGGCAGCCTGGAGATCAGAGGGCGCGAAAGCTGTTCACTCAGTCGGTGCGGGGTTTTCGAAAGCAAAACTTCCTATCGGACTCGAAATCCTAGTTGTAGTGTATGTGCTCATATGCACAACAATTGTGTCTACTATGAACTTCGGTCCTATTCATGCAAGGAAAGTATTGTTATATTTTCCGTAATTTTATCCGAGTAAATACTGTGAACACCCTTTTATCACCAACATAAAAATAATATTGACGTGCGAGATAAACCATATAACTGAAACAATATTTATTTTACATGCTTATGTGCGTGAACGGTATGTGAGACTTAATTAATTACAATGCAGATAAAAAGTGTACTCCAGGCTAGAAATCAGAGGAACCTGCGAGCCGAACAAGAGATTAGAATCCAACCAATGAATAACCCAGGTATGACAAATCATCAAATATTTACTTAAAATTAGCATGCAGGCATCTGGCATGCAGCTGTCGTAAAAGACAAAATACGATTTTTGAATACTCTTGTGAAGGTGCAGTAATTTTTCCAATTCAATTGATTGTTAATGATAATATTAGTAATTAGTAGGCTAATCATTAGAGCGAAAAATTGCTCCTAGAAGCGAGATCTATGAGCAAGCCATCAGTTGAAGGATAAAGATTCATAATTTCAATAATTAAAACTATGTAAATGACCTCTTTGATTTTCAGAGCACAGGTTTAATATGTGTCATGTAGTAACTTGCAAAAATATTAATAAAACATGCAGTTTAATTATAATATTCAAGGAATAGATTAAATTTATTATTTTTTGCTTCAATCTTCCAACCTCTCAACTAATATTGTATAATATAATATATTATTTACAGGAATCGATTCGACTGATTGAATTGGTTATAGAAGAAACGATTGTACACTGTTTTGTATTATTTTTTTTAATTCGTTTATAGTACAACGCAACGCGTTAATAGTTTGAATCAATAGGTTTAGTCAGTCTCTCAAAACCTGTAAATAGGGATTATTAAAATCCTGCGTTACAGAACTTGAGGCTAAGTCGCGGAAGTGATTTGAACATTAGTTCAAAGAGCGCTAAGGACACAGAGCGCTAAGGATGAGAACTTGAGCTCGGAGCTTGTCCGCTACTTGGTTGAGTACTGTATCACACGAACTGAAACTCAATATGAAGCTCAGAAACTACAACTTTAATACTTTGAAACATTCAAGTGAAACTTTGAGTACTGCCTTAGACATAGACTATGGAATTTCGGCTATGGGATTTGTCTCACAATATGAATAATTATGGTTAATAATTTGATTGTATGGTATAAAATGTTGTAGACTAGTATTTCTCCATAATTGAAAGAATAGGACCTTGATGCTGTCTCAAAAAAAATATAGTGGTATTGACAACATCAACGTCTTATACTTTCAATATTATGGTTAACAATCTCAAGGTCAAGTTCATGAATAATCCTTCCTACAAAAAAACTCCCGTAAAATGTTTAAAGCTTTTGCCGAAGATCCAGAAACAACATTGTGATATGTTTATCTGAAATCATTATCTATTCTCACTAGTTCGGTTAAACTAGAAAAATTCATATTCAAACCTGAATGGGGATTAGGACTTCATCTTTTGAAATGCTAAGTTACAGCAGATTGTAGTTATGTCAAGGAAATCCTCTCTTCTAGTAGATTAGTAGACCATCCAAAAAACAAACACGATTCTCTATTATGTTCCCTGTTCATTCGTTACTTTCATTTTTCATTTCTTTGCTCAGAAAAATGTTCAACCCATTGATCTGAAAGCTGGAGCACTAACTAGAAGTCACTTTTTCGTATTTTGAATTTTCTATACACCTGAAACTGTCATCTCATTCACTTTATATAAGATTATGAGATATTCTGCTCAAAGCTTAGTAATAATATACCTGAATAGTAGAAAAAATACTCCAATCAAGTCACAGAATATAATAACAATCGAGTGACCTGGCTGGTTCAGGTCTGGTGTCAGAGTTTTCAGGTCGCAACTGATCAATTTCATAAAATATATTAATCAATTTCAATAGCCACAGAATATATATCTTGCTGCTAAACAAATAAATAATCACATATCACTCCTACCCTTCCATAGTTCTCTATTGTATTAAAAAAATTAAAATACCGATATCTAGTATCGGCGGAAAAAGAGTTTCATTATTGTCATGGAGTTATTGTAAGAGATTTTTTGATCGACTTGTAATAATTGCGAAGTAGTTATTCATAATGATTTTTAATTTATCGTTGTAACGATACTTCATAGTACTGAAGCACTTGTATAGAAACAATGATTCTCAAATACAGCAGTTCTCACTCACCGTTTGGAGAGATTTGAAAAATGGAGAACTTGAAATATACGGTTCAGTTTGGTGATCGACAAATAAGTTTTCGTGATCTATAGAGAAGTGTTGAAGTTGAAAGATTGATGATGATAGTCTAGCCTACTAGAAATTTCCTTCCTTGGAAGGAAAAAACTTTTTTACTCATTGTATTCTATTGATGAAGATATCTTGTAAACTTCCACGGAACATCAAGGTTATGCAAGTAATAAATTCCAAATAAAAACTAATCATTATAATTCAATAGGCGTTTACAGTTTCATAATATATTTTTCCACTTTAGAAGTTGATTGATTAATAGTATCATGAAATACCGTAAAGTATCGATATACTGATTAATCCTTTCAATTGGAGTTTGATCAAAAAACGAAATAATATTTTCCCTAATGATAAAATGATATTTTATGTGATTCCCTTCTTCTACGAGTATCTTCCCGTTGAATCTTTCTCGGCTCATTAACATAATATTATGGATGAATGAGTATAAGATGATGAGATTTCTATCTTCTCATAGTCGGTTCCCAAGTGATTATCAAGTTTGGGAGTTGAGGCATTAGAAAAGCTAAAGTATTTTCTTCTGGGTGCCTCCAAGCGCATACAAAATAATCAAAAATATAGAACTCCTGTAGCCTATATCTGAAACATACCAGAGCTCCCAGAATTCAGAACTTCTTTGTTTTCCCTTGCTTGAAGTTATCAGCAAAGCTTTGGTATTTAACAACAACATTCCAGTTAAGTTTCATGATCTCAACTCCTGTTCAGAGCTTTTCTCATTCCATACATTAGCTACTCTCGAAAACGTGGAAAAGTTAGAAATTGACGTGAACAAAAATTATTTCTCATCAAAATAGTTTTGAAATAGATGACTTTGTTGATAATTTATGCCTTGATCTATTATCTTGAATGTATCTATCACCTACTCTTTTGTTTTTGATCATGTAATCTCGTTACCAAACATAACAGCCACATCAAGATAAAAGTAAAAAAGGAATCGACTACGTATTATTAAAAAAATAGTCATCTCTTGCTAATTTGAAAGATTGTGGGATTCGCACAAAGTTAGTAGACAGTCTGTCTACTAACGTTGGGATTCGCATACATAATATTTTTTTTATTTCCGTATTCCATATGGCTTTTTAAAAACTGGCCCAACATTACAGCTTCTTGATAGGATTCAGGCTCGCCGCAAAGTAGACCCACGCTAATCCACGCCACTCCAACCCACGCCGTGGGATGTTTTGTAAACCATTGCTATAGCAATCCCACGGCGTGGGTTGGAATGGCGTGGATTAGCGTGGGTCTACTTTGCGGCGGGCCTGATTCAATTGATTACTTGCTGGATTTAATTTAACGTATTCTTCCAACTTTAATTAACTAACTTATAACTTTGTTAATATCACTATTTTTCTAGTGAGAGAGTTATTTTAAAGTGATTATCTTATCAATTCTATATGCAAAGGTTTTCATTAATATGTAATTTATATATTTCATTTGAAATGCATCAAACGCTTACTTTTGATTGAAGCCAATGAAAATATTGTAATGAGCCAGAGGAAAGCATGCATTGAGTCATCGGACCAGTCACTGCAGAAAATATTGATTCCAGAGAGCACTAGATCATCCCTCATTATTTCAGGATCAGAAAAATATTTCCAAAAGGTTTTTCAAAACTTGCATTTTATTTAGCTGAGCTGAACCAGTATTTTTTTCAAAAACTATAATATAACCAAACAACCAAAGCTCATAATCCAACTGTACTATCGCTTGTTATATGAGACCATTAAAGTGGAAATACAGTATAAAGAGAATAATATGAAAGCGTCGTTGGGAAATGCGCATTTTGTCAGTGACCGGAAACGATTTCTCACAACTTTTATTATTTTCAAACAATCGTTCAATCACGGTACCGTAGCACGCAACCCCTATTTTATTTCAAGTTACCTGGAACATCCTTTGAACTTCCTGAACTGACATCCTATTGCTGTTGCCAATTATTCAACAAAACAACCCAACAACAAAATGCTGATTCATTGTACATCCAAGAGATTAGTGAATATTTTTCTAGCTCAATGACGCTCTGCTTCCTCTTATCAAACCAGTTTGTTATTAATTACAAATAATGGTATTAATTTTGCTTGTGCTGGTAAAAACAATCCCAAGACTACATTGAACATTATTATGTCTCCCCAACCAACATTTTAAAACTTTTTGTGTAGTTGAGAAGTTGATATTGTGGTAATTATTCATATTAAATAAAAATACTAAGAAATTGTCAAAATTTCAAAAAAAAAAACACAGATTTATTGATACTGTACTTAGAAAGACCGGTTTCGGTTGTTATACCATTGTCAATCTCTGATAATCAATTTATCAATTTATCATATGATAAATTTATCACCCATATAAACAATTTACCATATGATAAATTTATCACCCATATAAACAATTTATCACCCATATAAACAATTTATCATATGATAGATATTTATCTAATGATAAATTGTTTATCAGAGATTGACAATGGTGTAGCAACCGAAACCGGTCTTTCCAAGTATCAATAAATCTGTGGTTTTTGACAATTTCTTAGTATTTTCATTTAACGTTTTTAAACAATGACAAAGATCTTGATTTCGAGAGGAAGGTATTTTCTAGTCTAAACAATAAGACGTTCATCAATCAAATCAAGTTGTACGGTATGTGCAATAAAAAGAGATAAATAAAAAAGGTATTTATATCATTAAAATACCTTCAGTTTTAAAAAAATAAACCAAAATTATTGAAAGTGTACAAGAAGAATAATTGTACGAAAAGGCATTCTATTTTATGTCTATTATATAATAAAAAATTACAACAGATCCTTGGTAAACACTTCACGATTGATAAACTTTGAAAGAGTATCAGTAGCAATGGTTATAAATAAATATCAACAGTATTGTTATTCAGGATCAAAGTTCCAAGACATGTGATAATAGCTTCGTCCAAATATAACCAACAACTTGAGTAATATCAGACTCATTTATCAATCTCATGTCGTCAAACGTTTTCCACCATAATTTATTGCAGCAGCTGACAAGAAAACAATAGATAAGAGAAGTAGTAATAGTGGAAGATTATGTAAATTATGAGTTCAGACTCCATCCACAGAAAATCAGTGTATCAGGTACATTCGCTAAAATCATTATGTTTGACCAGAGTGTTTAATTAATTACGCGTAGGCTTCTTTCTTGGAATTCCATTATAAAGAATTCCATTAAATTTTAGAATTCCATCAATGATGTATTCGTGAATAAATTGCCTATTAGCTGTATGAGTAATTACCTTTTTGCGGATGATGCCAGCATGAGTATGTTGCTTGTGCGTGGGTTATTAAATGAGGTGATTAGATGATCAAACGTCCATGCCCACGGGTAGGATTTGAACCCACGACCAGGCAGCGCTAGCAGACTGAAGGTACGGTACCGTATGACCTTTAGAAGCTATACCTATGCTGAAAAATTCTCTTTGAAGCATTCGGAGTGATTATTTTGAATAACTAAGAGTAATATAGAGTCTTTTATATCCTGCCTGAAACGTTTTGAATTTGGACTCAAGAAGGGTGTTTTCAAGCTATTTAGGATCAAGGAAAAACGCAGGGAAATTCAACAAAATATAGTTGTTTCAGAATAAAATACAAAATATTAAATAGTTGTTTCTCATTTTTTGTCCTAACTGGTAGCCTGTAGTCCTGAAAATCCACTGAGGATGTCACATGATTGATTCCCCCCCTCCCCCAAGCATGATTACAAAAGTTAAAAGATGCATAGGAAGAACGAGGAAAAGCTACCCTGACGGTAGCCTACCGGTTCGGTGTACCGGCGCTTACAGTCACAAAAACATCACTGCTTGTTACTATTGCTGAATGCTATTCAAACATTTGAAGTCATCTGAAGCAAAGAAAACAGTTGAAATAAGAAATTTGAGCAAGATAGAAGATACTCAAGGTTAATAGAGTTCAGGTGCCTTTGGAAGATAGTGATCATTCATCAATGAAATAATTATTTTCTAGTAAACGTCACAGGTATCCAACGCATGCCAATTGAAAATAAAGAAGATAAAATACTTCATCCGAGCAAAATTTGAATTATTATCAATGACACCGAAGTTCCTGGCCGTATGCTATTAGAATTCAAATTGACTCAACATGCTCAGTAATTGAGTCATAAATTTTCAGACACTCAAATATATTGGAAGATGCTGTTTGGGAGACAGGTGATTTGCATAAGCGATCAATAATAAGACGCTCCTTCCCCTGCCCTGTCTTGTCTGATACCCATATCAGTGTTATTCTTCCCAACGCGCGAGTCCGTTGTTGTTAGCCTAATGCGTTATCTAAGAAACTTCTACTTTCCATACCGTGCAAGCTTGATTGAGTTTGGATGATAGTATTTTCAATTTCAGTAAACATTGTCAAGGGCGATAGCACATTTTATTAATGATTGATGATGAGAAAAACTCCTACTTCTGCTTTTGTTAGTATTACTACCACTACTACTACAAGAAGCATAGAAAAAGCATTTACTGTATCGGCAAAATTATGAAGAGATGTGGAGTGTGTTGAACCTTGATGCCACGTGAAGTTCACGCTAACAAGTTTTTTCCAATGGTCTATTCTTTTCTACTCAATCTTGATATTATTTTTTTTAATTTCAAAATTTTGGCTCTTGAATAATCAGAGTTATCTCGAATCAAGTTACTTATCAAAGGCACAGAAGGAAGGTTTCAGAAGAATTTCAACTTTCAACCAGTAATACTCGTAGAAATCTCTGAAATAGAATAATGAGAAGCTGATAAAAACTTAATGAATGACAGCTTCAATAAAAGACACAAAACATTAATTAGTCATACCTTATCATTAGCCTACTGAAATAACCCTCACCTTACTTTTAGTAAGAGGTATTCCCTATTTCTAAGACTCTGTTCTAGAAATGAATTTCTAGCTACGTATTCGATTGTTTCCATTCGCTGGCTAACTCTTCTTCCCATAACCCAATTTGAATATTTTCGCTATAATTCCTTGATTAGTAATGTATTTCCATCCTTATTTGAGGTGTATTCGCTCCCAAGTATATTTTCTTCAAGTTTGTTATCGATTTGAGATTACTTAGACATCATATGAAATAAAAGTAAAACTATACTGTTATTCTAAATCATAGTAATAGAAGATAGTTGATAGTTTTGATGTATTATTCGTAGCCAATGAGAACTAAGTTAGGCACTGAGAATCAGAATACTAATACGATTATCAGGAAAACCATATTATAACAGCTTATAATTTTGCTGAATGAAGTGGCAAAGTGGCAATTCAGTTCCTTTCCACGCTTCCTAATTGGTTCCTTACCAAACCTGCCTATTTCGGAAACATACGCCTCCTATTGATGAACAGGAAATATTATCCAATTAAGAATTCTTTTGATGGACTTATCATTCTATTAATTGAACCATCTTAGTTCCCAATAAAAACTCTTATTGAAGCAGATATTGTTATTAATTTTTAGCCTTCAAAGAAAACTAATAATTCGAAACTCTCACCAGTCTAATGTAATAGGAGAGTGGAGTTTTCCTTCCATCACAATGGAGGAGTGGGTTTATGGAATATCTAAACTCAGTTGCCTGCGGTACGTTGGGGATGGGAGGTATGTTCAAAGAAATAACAGCCTGAACGAAGTTTTATTGGAAGGAGAAAAGTTGATATCACAAATCCAGATTCATTCAAAGCGTAGAGGCAAACTTTCTCAAAATCTGCTCTTCATCCCAGAAACTTTCAGCCACTCAAGTCTGTCTAAGTATTATCATGGTTCTAATCTCTATCGAACTGTACTTCTAAGCTACAAAACAAGGCCCTCTTGAATACTCCCTTTGCAATCCATGAATATGAATAGATTGCTCTAGGATTAAAAGTTTGATAGTGTCTCATTATTGATCATAATGAATATAAGAATCATAATATAAGAACGATCTCTAGATAGATTTTATTGGTTCTGGTTTCCGCTAAGCCTAGTTTCAATTCTTGTTGTACTTTGACTTTGTTCATGCTGTTATTACTCACCAAGTGATCTGGGTCTATTCAGGGGTTAATGAAAATTCTGAAGATATAAGTTAAGGAGTTTTCAGTATTTAAAGAATAGATCTCAAGTTCGTTTATTATTACAAACATCAATCATAGACTACCATTTTGAACATTATTAATATTATATTCACACTCAATCTACTTCTAGCTCTCATGGTGAAAACTAACATTCTGTTGCTCTCCTTTTTTATTTGTAGTGTCTCTCTCTACTGAGGGTTCATACCTCTTACACAATTGTACAGAAAGTTAAAATCTGATCGAGTTTAATTAACTTATCCATAACAACTGTCTACTTATTTCTACATTTGTCAACAAACAATAATTTAATAAGACATTCAGTCTGAAAAAATGCCAACACGCTGTAGCGAAATGATCATCACTAACCTGTGAGTTAATAATTTCTACTTCCAAGTTTCCCCGTACTATAGTAGTAGTATATTGTATAAGTTTCCTCGTAGTATATTGTATATTGTAGTTATAATACATGTGTTTAATGTGAATATTATAACGAATGGTGTGTTTTATAATAAATGTGTATAATGAGGATTACAACAGATAGTGTGTATCATAAACAATTCATCCTATAACAAGACAAGACTAAGAAAAAGTACAAAAATGAAATGTAAGGAAGAAAATTTCCTGTTTCCAGTAGTAATTTTCTGTTTGTAGTCCAGATTGGAATATCGTGTGGGTTTTGGAAAAGAGTTAAAGAGTTAAACTCGAGGGAGAAAATCACGAACAAATATTCAACTCTCTATATTCTAACTCCATATAAATAAAGGGTTGGACTAACGTATATAGAACAATCTTTACAATGTCTATCCCTATTCCATTTCAGCGTTTTAGAGGGATGAGAATTGAAGAACGAAATCCCCTTGTTTGGAAGAATCATTTCGTCACGGGTGGGAAATCTTCAGATAGGGTCCGTAAACTATTTCGCGGTCAGAGATCAACCAGGCCGTGGAGATAATATTATACATCCCTCAACCTTTATCTCTTCCCTCCCACTCCCATTCACGAGCATGGCTCGCACCACACCCTTCCCCATTTTCGTCTTTTTACTAGAATAGTAATTAATATTGAACAAGCAGTTCCATGTTCGTGAATGTTTTCGCTTTGAATGGCTCTTATTGTGGGCAAACCTGCTATGCTTGAAGCTAATAGAGATATTTATTTAATATTCCTAGAACTCAAAGAGCTCACTATCAAGATATGATTAAAACATAAAATAAAAAGTATTTGAAAATAGCAGCAGTTGAAATGAACTAAGATTCTAAGTAATTTACTATGAATGGTTTTGTAAAAACATTCCACATTTATGTTTAATGTTTTTCCCCGTCTACATCGGGAAAACATCTCAATGTCATCAGTTTTAACATAAGAATGAGTTGAAAATATTCATCGTTTTTATTGCTATTAATTATACTGGAAAAGTAAGTATATTCATGAAAGTAATAAATTATGTGAGTTCAAAAAGGATATTAAATTCTGTTAGAGACAGAGTAGTCAGAGTTACTAGAAGCAACATGTCAGTACAATTGATTTTTTTATTTATTTTTAGTACCTACAATTGATTCAATTAAACACTACCTGATATCGATCACCGTTAATGTCTCACAGGATCTTTCTTCTTGTTTATCAATCATCTGCTTGAAATATTTTGATATAGTTTGGTTACATCGACAAGGGATTTAGTCCTTTTATTATCATTTTCGCCACACTGCACAGAAAGCAGTTGTTTTCCAGTCCCTACGTAATATGAAAGACATTGTTTGCAGACGACTCTCAATCTTGTCACACTTTCCGGCCGCTAAATTTCAAGTGTGCTAAAACAGCTGATCAAAAAACTTTTCATTATTTGAGTTTATTATTCAATAATTGAAACATTTATAATAATATCATCTTATTGTCATTTGAAAGAATAAAAAAGTATAAACTTAACCTCCCACATAATTGAACATAATCTTTTAGGTTATTTAGACAAATCAGAATAAAAAATAAAAATACTTGGACAATTTCCTGATATTCCGATTACCTCAGATTTGCTAGAGCTATGACCTTCCACTTTTGCTTTCGGAAGTGCTTAATAAATAATTATTCTCATTTACATATTGTTTATTTTTCTGTATGGCAGCCTACGGCCTCGGACTTGAAACCCGATTTCGAGCCGGAAAAGTCTCATTTTCGGCCCCAGGTGCGAAATATACTATATCAGAATCTCATACTATTAGATTCTATACATTATACATTAGAGACTCTTATGCTTTTGTTACAACGCGTTCATTAAAAAAGTGACAAGTGATATTCTCATCCAAAAGCTGACAGATGTAGTCGATAATAATAACTTATATGCATTCATATTACCCTACTGGAACGATTTATCAAAAGCTGGAAGAGTCTGGTTTCCTTTCTCAGGTCGCCGCGTAGGTGGCTCCTTTCAGTTCAATGCAGAGTGAGAGGTAATGTTGGTTGCATTAACCAAATGACAAGCTCAACTGTCAACACGCTGAAAACGAAACCTCCCTATCATCGATAAAGAGACATTTTCTCAGTCATTGTTGTCACTCCTGAGAATATCATTGGAAAAACATCATTCAAGTAGGATGTTAAGGAAGAAATACTTGGAAAATGTTGTCACTCATTCCATTTTTTTTTTCATTTAAATTCCATTTTTTTGCTGTACCTTGATACACAGAAGATTTTACAGTATATACGTGATAATTGAATGTTGTTCGAATGATAATAAAGCATCATGATAAAAATCCAATTTTTATTGAATTTTTTTAAACAACTTAGTTTTGAGTTTTGAGTGTAATCTTATGAGATATAGGTCATCTGACATCTATCGACATACTTCGAAACTGAGTCTCGATTGATTTTAAACCAATCAGGGGATAGTAGGCGAAGCTAAGAAATGTGTCTGAGAATCACTATCTAGCATCTTGCTATCATCTAGTGTGACATTTGAAACTACGACTTTATTAATTGCTGGCCAATCAGGGAAGAGTGGTTGATGGGAGCGGGATAAATGTTTTTGGTTTAATTAAGGGGTCGCGAAAAATAATTCGGTATTTAAAGGTTTTGAACCACTGCTCTAAACCAACACTTCCAATACCTCTATTCCAGAAGCATACCATAGTTCGCTAGATGATGAACGGTGATATTCAGTGAAATAAACATTCGAAAGTGTGATATCGCCCCAAGTCAAGATCTGATGAAGTCAAATATGTTTGTAACAATCTTTTCCCAGTAATTTATCGATACCTTACAAAGCAAGTTTCTTGGAAGTGACAATATTTCCATAAATCGACACCATAGCCGTCAAGCATTATTATTTCCGTTTTCCTGTATTGCTTCTTCAACTTGATTTTGGTCGGATGTCGTTCTGATAAAAAGATATTGGGAAAGTGTTCAGAGAAGGATAGATAAGCCGACCGTCATTCGACTGCTTCAGTTATAAAATTCTTCATCAAATTCTTTTTCTCATGATCAGAGATGAAACTCAACAAGCTTCCACGGTTACTTCCAAGCGAACGATATGAAATGCGTTATGAAATTTTCATTCCAATTCAAAGAAGTACTTGACTTTGTTGGTTGTGATGATCGAGTGGAGTTTGTCATTCAGGATTGATGAAAACGCTTTTATGGCGCCGAGATAAGAATACCAGAGATTTTCAAATAATTGGTACACAACAAATTAACAGAACTCCTACATTTCTTAATGAATAAAAATTATAGTATTAAAAATACAATTTATAATTCCCAACTTAGTCCATCACTGAGAATATGATTGCAACTGATTCCAACATTAAAAACTCTCGTATTCCCACATTCCGGTATGAATCCTATCAAACACGAACAATAAAATCTTGAATACCTGATATTTTTACAACATTCGTTTTTGGAGTGGCTCACATCAGAAGTAGAATTTAATATTAAGTTATGATGCTGCAGCTGAAATGTGATAGTTGTTTCGTATTTGCTTAGGATTTCGAACTAATTATTCGACTATTGATTCTGGTCTTATCAATTTTCTCAGTCAATTCCACTCTTTCCAACGGTTAAAGGTGCATTTTTGTTTGTGTGCGTAAATTTCCGCAGTCGACGACGACAAGCATTGTTGACATACATATTGTCCAAATTTCTTTCAAGTGTGCTAAAACAGCTGATCAAATAACTTTTCATTATAAATATTTGTGTTTATTATTCTAGAATCGAACATTTCTAAAGCAATTCACTTTTAATCAGCTGATGCCAAGCTTTTTATATCTGTATCTTACCGTTTCTGTAAAAATACAGATATAGTCAGCTGATTAAAAGTGAATTGTTCATGTTCGCGGCGCGTAAATTTGTACGCACCTTTAGAAATGTTCGATTTCTATATCTGTACGCACCTTAATAATATCAACATATTGCAATTTAAAAGTATAAAAAAGTATAAACTCAACCTCCCCCATTAAAACATAATTGAACATAATATTTAAGGTTATTTGGACAAATTGAAATCCACCCAATCTGAGATCCTCACCCTGTCGTGGTCGACGACGGCATTTACGAATAAACGAAACCCCAGCTTAATTAAACTGGATTCGCACACAAAAGTGACAGTGAACAGTGAAAATATAATAATTGTTATAAATTCTAATTGTATTATCCATACTCACTCGTCTGGGATGAGTGGGAACAGTCCAATGAGAACTCATGAGATTTATATTTTCACTGTTCACTGTCACTGTTGTGTGCGAATCCAGCTTTAGACGTTAGACAATAATATGTTTGTGTTAATTGTTTTTCTATTCAATAATGTAAGATAATTTTATAGTTGATATATTTACAATTAAGTGTTGTATGAATAATTATGATTCCAATATGCATATATGAATAAAAATAATATTCATATTAGAATTTAAATATACTTCCAAGCAAGACAGAGACAAATGAGAGAGATAATATTTTCTACAAGGAAATTCATGCTTTACAGAATTACTTCTATCTTTCCATAAATTCACAAATCAAACGCTTCTCAGATTTGTATTTTGTTAATTGAAATGCAGATTCTTCTTGATTCATAATTTATTCATATTCTCTGAAAATCTACTCGAAGCATGGAAAGCGAAACAACGCTTCTCAGAACTGTTTTTATGTATGTAGCACATTTTTAAATATCATTCTGCTGAGAGAAAAGCAAGATGAAAAATAATTCATATTGAACGTGGATTATGTGTTCGTTGTGTATGGGCTGGGCTTTCCACTTTCAGCCCCAAGTAACTGAAAGAGAATTATTGTAAGAGGATTTTATTCTGCTGTGCTGCGTCATTTCACATCGGAGTAGGCTGCTTATTGCTCATCGCGCTGTAGTTTTTATTTCGCTCATATCCTTCTTTTGTTCAACGAATTTCCGACAAAGTTGTTGATATTTTCCACATTAGTAATAATAATTAACAATCCACTAACGTAGATTTTTTCAATATCACAGTTACCATAGGAAATACTCATTCCTACGTACTACACACAGTGAGTATAGAACAAGACTTTAGTTCTATACTCGCTGACTACACCCCGGAACAATCAGAAATATTTTGGGTAACAGAATATGATAAATGATTGGTAGGCCTATTGGTTGGCGCTCTTGTTGATAATACAAAATTCTCAGAATAAGGAAAACAGAGACTAAAATGTTTGCGAGTCCAGTGAGTATGGAATGTAATAATTCTATAGAATGTAACATTGTAAGTATATTTCCATACATTCTATAGAATGTGTAGAATTGTTACAATAATTCTATACTCACTGTGTGAGTCTATCTAGCTAAGATTTTTTTCATGATTGGTTGGGAAAGTGTGATTCAGGAGATATTGTAGAGTTCGATTTTTTGCCCTCAAGAAATCTGCTACCTATGATTTTTATTGAAACATGATAACATTGATAAGGCAGAATGAATCCACTGTAATATGTGGTTGTGAAAGTTATTAGTCTTAAAAATGGGATCAAATGAATTTTTTTTAATAATTGCCAACGTTTCACTCTAAAAAGTACTCTAGTACTGTAGATCTGAATGTATAGTTTCAATTACGTAGACTATACACTAAAAATTGTAAAGAGTAATAATAGAGTAGTAAAGAGTAGAGTAATAAAGAGTAGTAATAGAGCTAGGGTAAAATTGAGTTAAAATCTATCCTGATCATCAGTTATCCGGACCCTGTCGTGCATCAATTATAAGTACTGATAATCGATGCTCTACTGTATTTATTTTTATTTTTTCTAGTACCTAGGTTTTTCTCCATCTGGTCTTGCGGCCAGATGCCTGAGCCTAACGCGCTTATTGGGAAATCCAGCGTTGTATAGTGATATTGGGCACGTATCCTTTCTTGCCTTATAAAGGAGTTATAGTAAATCTTATTATCCAACAAACTCGATCTGTGTAATGCTTTAATGCAGATGTGTTTCAAATTTGAAGTTGATTTTCGTAACTTATCGGAAACATAATTATAAACAAAACCATAAACTAACAACGACTCGAAAGTCAAAAGTAGGGCGTCGCTGCACTCGTTCAATGGAAAACAACACCGCTTTCATTTAGTAGCCTACGTTCAGAGTTTAGGAATAGGACACATTCTATTTTCTCTGATACGGTACAATCGTTTATTTAGCACTTGTAACTTACACTCAAGCATCATGTTTTCGAAAAGGATATGCTTGATTTCGACCGTTTAAATAGCAAATAGTAACCTGACTTCCCCAGCACATGTACCGTGAAAAGTCAATCAGGAGGTGTATTGTTCTCAAATGAAGCATCGAATTGAGACAACTTGTCGATTGAGGATTGACTTTACTCTTTACAAACCTCCATGGAATGCTTTAACTATAATTTTGTTCCTCTATCTATGTATAACATAGCCTACGTTTTAAAATTAATTCATTGTAATCAACTGGAAATAGCAGAATACAAACTCACACATTGTTGATAAACGCATTGAATTGCTTCATACTAATGTTGCATAACACGTAGAGTTGAATGGTCATTGAAAAACTGGTGTTTCCATCTGAGCCAATTAGAGCTCTATTCATGTGATGCATTCAGATCACAACAACGTGCTGTTTTTTCAGCTTCAGAAATCTGCTTACAATGCAGTCGGTATCTTTTCTAGCGCTCTTCCTAGTATGTTCAAGAAGTAGGCCTACTCTAGTAGGCACCTAGGCCTACTAAACTTATTATAGTAGTTGTAGGTCTAGTTTTCAATAGGTAGGTAGCTTCCTAGCTTCCTAATAAATCACTACCCTGCACAGCGTGGACGGTAGCGTCTGTATCTCTGTATAATACCAGTGTCTGTATTTGCTTTGAATCACTTTTATATTATTCTAGTTTTTAAATTTACGGGTTGGTGGATTCAAACCGGCAGTTGAACGGAGATCCTAAGCTGAGTCATGTTTGGTTCTTGTGTTTCCACCTCTCCTCCCCGTCCTTTCTAGAGGATTTGGCTGGGTTGGGCACCACTCCTCCCCTTCCACTACCCTACACCCTTTTCCCGGGCAGCTCTATCTCAAAACTTTTTTCTGATATTTTTCAAAGTTTCTCGATTAAGATATGAAATGAGAAAAAAATTTAGGTAAACATTTTTTATCCGATTATTAACTTTTTTAAATAAGAGTGCCTTAATTTAAAATTTTTAAAACATCATTCCAATTTCGGTAAGAGATAAATTCATGACATTTTGAGGATACATTCTTCATGGTATTGTTGATGAAATGAAGAATTTTCAAAAAGTTATTCTATTTTAGGAAAATGACTATAAATAACTGAACTTGAGTTTCTTTTAGACATTTCTTAAAACTGGAATAGCTTTATCAAAAACTTAGAATTTGGGGATGATTTTTTCAATCAATCAACAATATCATGAAAAATGTGTCCTCGAAATTCCAAATTTCTCTTACCGAATTTGAAATGATCTATTCAAAAATTTAAACTTTAGGCACTCATATCTCAAAAAGTAATTTTAATTTTGATAATTTGATGGTATACAAATCATAAAACTTTGAAAAATACCACCAGTAAAAAGTTGTTTAACCTTAATACAGGCGTTGTCCATGTGAGGAACCTTCTTCAAGTTTTATATATGTATATTGTGTATTGTTTGTACTTTCTAAGAAGAAGAATAAAGATAATTTCAATTTCAATTTCAATATTTTGCAGGAATAGAATTTGGAATCTTATTGTTGTACGGTATTCTTATGAATTGTTCTGGAGTGATATATTTTAACTTTTTTTTGAAAGATCAAAATAAATTATGAAAAACTAATAGAGATTTGCTTTCATTACGTTTGAAGCAATTATTACTTTTATGATGAAAGTATCACTATAAAAATTAATTATTTTCACAAATGTTAGTTGACTACTGAGCCGATCTGATGTCGGTAGACAATAGAAATTACAGGTTAGATCAACATGGTTTGTGTTGTAACGAAGAAGAGCGGAAGAGCATCTGTGCAGCCTGTACTAATGAATAGTATAGTCTGATGGAGAGTTCAGTCATGGGCATGAATGACAAACAACCTGGAGCTGGTGATGACAATAAGCCCAACTCTAATTGGAGACCATTGAGCTACTGCCGCTTCAAACAAACTAAAAGAATTGAAGCTCACACAGGCTCATTTATTTGAGCTTTTAAAGCCATGTCTGCTTACCGTATACCGTATACTAATACAAAAGAAATTTCCTTCACCTACGTGCAATAACTGGATAAATTGTCTCTCTACTTGCCAAAGGTGGAATTGAAACAGGGATAAATAACGAGTAAGCACTGAACATGGAAATTCCAAACGTTAAGGTACCAGTCATTTTTGCGACCCTTAGGTTACAGCAGTTTCACTGCTGTGTTTCACTGGAAAGCCATATAATTGGGATGAGAGTATTAAAAATGCCATGGGCCAAGTGACCTGGATCTGGATGAAAAATCGAGTTATTGGAGTTCTCGAGGAATTTTTGAGAATATTGAATAGTGTTGGCTTACTCACTTCTGTTTGATAATGCGGTTTTTGGAAATTACTTATGTGATTCAGCTTTAATCGAATTCTCCAATATTGAAATGTTCGAAATGTATAGCTTCAAAAGAAATATTACAAAAATTGAAAATGATGTTAATAACTGTCAACTGTTTACAAAATACACCTTTCTAATTCCACTGTAGAGTAATTTATTGTTTTTGTCATCTAGCATGAAGTCTATTATGAATAATATGTTCCGGCACTTGTATGTGATCATTTCGGCCTCTATGAACAATCATGTTTACATTCATGGAAAGATCCCGACAACTCTTTGATTTCAATTATTTTGAAGAGTAGAAATAGAAGTTGAGTGTAACCCTGACGGGAGGGAGGACTGGGACTGCGATATCGAGTGATAACCTACAACCTTTCAAAAAGAGCGTGAAGGAATCGATGTTTGAGATTCACTGTCCAAGATAGAATTGAGATTTATAACCAATATTCGTGCACGCAATTGATTTTTTATTTTTGTTTTCCAAGCAGAATCATTGCGGAATAACAAACCAAATGCGTTTTCTAATCTGAATATGAATAATCATTCTCTATCAGTTAATAAGTTGTAAGGATATCAGGCTATTAAGAACAATTTATTTTATATGAGACTGTAAGGAATTTTGCGCTCTTCGTCATCCTTGTCAGATGTTAATCGAACCAATGTGTAGAAATAAACATTTCAAATAGAAGATAATATTTTACAGTATATTCATGATAATAATTGTAATACAATCTGTCACTTTCGAGAAACGTTTAAATAACGACAGTATACTGTATTCACATTCTTGTTCAGCTTTCAGCATGATAGATAGAAAATTCAGCGATTCGTTGATTGGAACAATATTGTGCAGTATGTACGGTATCAAAATATTTTCTGACTCTTTCATCCTTTTGATTATTCATTATTTTGTATGGAAAATACCAAGAATAATAATAGCATGGAGTTTTTTGCTCATTAGTGTGATACGACGAACATTGTTTAGGAGCTATGGTTTCTAAAACTAATTCAACATCATCCAATAGCAGAGGATGCAATTGGTGTTGCAATACAAGAAATTGTGTCTTTCAGAATACACTGAAATAATTTTAAAACGTTGAAGGTCATCAGAAATATTATGAATTCTATGGACATAAATTGGTGAGAATCTGGACATAGACATCGACATGAAAGTTAACTTAAACGTTGAAATTCCGATGAGAAATACTATACTTTTTTGTCAAATTATAGTTTGTACAGGAATGAATTTGTCAAGTATTAAAAAATATATAGTAATGTATAATAAATCATTTTTCCTCCACCTACTGTCTAAAGTACCCCCAGGAACATAATACTAAAGTGTCACTTTTTCGCTCTCGGTACTAAAAAACAGAAAAACTCCCTAGGGAGGAAACGTAACTCCATTTAAATAACATGGGAAGCATTTCTATTTTAAAAACGTACATTTGAAATAGGTTAGAAGGTCTAAGCTCAGATGAGGAAGCATATAGAATAGTCATTAAACCAACTAAATTCAATACCTCAACCAGACATTTGATCAATATAATATATGAAAGTTATGTTAGTATGTATATGTACGTATGCTAAAATTATTACAAACTTCATATCACTATAGGCCCTACTAAAAAAATGTATAAATTTTTTTTATTCCATGTTATTCAAAATACCAGCCAACGAATATTCCTCATTAACTAATCAAATTTGAAACGGGAACTTCATCATAGCTGTAGTTGTGCCGGCCATTGTTGTTAAAACTTTTGCCGACAATAGCGCATAGCGCTGTCGGCGGAGAACTGTGATTACAAGCCAGCTGTTTCTGTTTACTTTTTAGATTATGTTGTAACACACTGTTTAGTCAAGTACGTTTTTAAAAATTATTTTATTTGCATTTTTTATAAAAATGTAGGTGGAGGAAAAATGTTTTGTATATCACGAGTGAAAAATGCTTTTTCTCCCTCAGGAAAATTGTTGCCCTCGGCTTCGCCTCGGGCTTCAAACTTTTCTTTCAGGGTAAAAAACAGTACTTTTCACTCTAGATATACAAATAACTATTTCAACTAGATATTGACCATTCTACTACCGAAGTGGGTAATTTGAGAGGAAAAATTTCCAGTGCCTGAAATTGTTGAAACAGCTTTTAGCTAGTATTTTTTCGGGGGTGGTGAAAATGAAGTGACTCCCGTTCGCAATCCTGTGTGAAGATGATAGTGGGGAGAGACGAAACATCTCTCAGAAAAGAGAGGAGAACTGAATTGAATTGAATCGCTGCCTTTATTAAAAACCTAGGTGGGCGAAGTTAGGGTGTAGCCGGCCCTCTCTTACACTTAACCCTCCATACAATTCTAAGCTACAAAGTTACAACTAAAACAAACATCATAAAACCATGAATTAAAGAGAACAATAACTTTAAAAAAAATAACAACGAGAAAAAAAGGAAAACTCTTTCAAATGAAACTGTAATTTCTTTCGAATTTAGGTTCGTAAAAGGAGATTATGCAAAAGAAAGAAGAGAAAAGTAAATACAGTGGAGAATGTTCAGTCCAAATCCATAGATTACTCTGGTAGAAGTAAGGAAAGAAGGAAAAAAAGAAAGAAAAGAAATAAGGAAGAGAGGAGAGAGAGAAATCACTATTATTTGTTTCTAGAGCAGTACACACTCCGGAACGCGAATAACTCCAAAACTGGATGAGTGTTAAACAATGGTGGGTGCTGTGTGTTAAGTAATCGATCCTTCTCTAGAAGATGGGGTTTGACACACCGTTGAGCGTCGTTTTTGGATTTTATGAGTAATTGAGACTCGGGGAACGAGCTGCTTGCTATTTGCTTTGATGAAGTCCGGAGAAGAGACACCTGGCTAAGTGAGTGCTGTCCCATCTCTCCATCTAGAGACTGTCAGTACTGGTCGTATGGGAAGCATACATGAGAAATGCTGACAATTTGAAGTGAATCTCCCTATCGAATAGCCGCCGTCTGCTGGAGGGCTGCCTTTGTTGAGTTGCTATTGCTATACTGGTGAGGGAATGCATCAGAAATAAATACGGAAATTCTACTAACGGAGCAGTAAATACTACCAACATTTTGGATTTATTTCAGACTCCTTAGATTAGATCCAGTTGGATGAATTACAATTAAATAAATAATTCAATTTTATAAAAATAGAATAAAATTAGAACATAGGGTAGTTGAAGCGACTATAAACAAAATCTCCAAGGTATTTATTCCATTTTTTCTGATTCAGCAACGTTCTGTTTTCATGAAAAATATTGTTGAACAATAATAATCCTGTAACAACAACAATAATATTGTAAAAAGAAGTCGGATATCCCTGGAAAGGGAAGAAAGGGATCCGCAGGTTTTGTACCGGATGGCATTCTCAATCTGCTGTATCCATCTAATAAGAAAATCTTGTATTTTTACTTTTGTAGTTTAAATTCGAAGGTCATAATCCTAGCATAAATAATCAGTGAGCTGATGATATGAACTACTGCAGGTTGTCCTCTGTTTTCTGGATACAGATTTGCTCATTTGCAAATGAAAGTGTATTCACAAAACTCTTGTGTCTAATCATTTATCTTGCATTCACCTTCTCTTTCAATTATTCTGAAACTTTATCTAAATATATGAACAGCGTCGAGGAAAGGCTTCTTTCTTGTCTCAAACTCTCAATCCTTTGGTAACTTCATCAACCATATATTATTTGTTACAATTTACATCTGTTGTTTATTACTAGTATCAAGTAGTAACCTACTTTAGTAGTAATTTGAGTATTAAAATTACTACCAACTCAATTATTACTACTCAAATTACTACTAAGTTCTAATTATTACTCAAGTACTAAGTGGTACTAAGCTACCGGTTCGACATTGATTGTACAGAGATTGTTATCCTTCTACACTGAAACACAGTGATATAATTTCCAGAAACTTAGATCTGGGGAAATTGAATCATGAATTGACAGAGGAGAATAGAGGTATCAGAGAATGTTTCAAACTGAGAGATTAGAGTGAGGACGTAAAGACCTGGTATTACCGTGTAGTCATACCAAAACATAACAGACACAATCAATCACTTGGTTTGGTATTATCTTGATTGTTCTGGCTAATCTGAATAATCAGCTAATCCAAACCGCAATCAGTTCCAATTATTTCGAATTAGCTGGTGTACGCTCGAGTCCAATAATTTGTCTATGTAGATTGCTAATAATATAACTGCCATGAATTGGTCTTGAATTGGAACTGAATATTATACTCCCCTGAAAATGTTTCCCTTCATCGTAGAATTATACTGTGCAATGAAGGGATCATTACAATGCAATACAATGGCAGTTATCAGATTGGAAAACAAGCGTTGAACATGAAGCAAACAATGGGGCATTCGAGCCGATATATTCACGAGGAAAATGACTACCGTATGGAAATACCAGCATTAAAATATTACTAGTTCATTATAATTGCAATCGCATGGTCTTGTTGATCCTCTCGAATGTTAAATTTGTTCAACTGACGAAAACATTATTGTAACGTTTGAATAAACGAATGTTGGATAAATAGATTACATCAAATCGATGTATGTATGTATTTATGAATGTATGATCCTCAGGTCAGGTCTTTTAGTCGTCTGTTAGTCGTCAAAGTCCGGAAAATGTAACATAAAGAGGCTGGAAGGGTACTTGATATAGGCGAGTTCTGGAGTCTTTGAAATGGGCACTTCCACTAGTATTGTAATAATTATTGTAACCATAGAGAAAATATACCAGTTATTCGTCTCTGATCCTATGATATAATAACATAAATATCAGGGCACCGAGCTTCGCTCGTTATTTTTATTTATTGATAAGCAGAACACAATTCTTTAAAATGATCGTGTTTATATTTTACAGTTGACTCTACGTCAGCTTATAAATTTCGGGGATGAGATATTTTGATTTCCCACAGACGCACTTTTTTATTATCCACAGTCGACGAAAGTCTCAGCTGTTTTTCTCAGGGATGAGACCTAGTGCAATCGAATTTTTATATCATAAACCTATTATGTTCCAAATTTCGTGAGAATCGTTAGAGCCGTTTTCGAGATCCGTTGGACATAAATAGCCATAAATAAATATAAAAATAGGCTACAGAAATTGCTCGCTTAATATAATAGGATATAATGGAGCAGTTGTCGACTTGAAGTTGCGTTTTTTATCGGAACGTTTTCCAAAGTGAACTCTGAAAAGTGAAAATTTAAGAAAGCTCTGAAAAGTGAAAAATTCTCACCAAGCGAATATCAGAAACAGTTTAGGGATCTAAGCAATTTCTTCTTTCCATCCAATCAATAAGCAACTTTATTAGAAAAGTTTCGCTTGTAAGACGAAAATGTGTTTCCCTTATCGTGAAAGAGGATTTTCACGATAAACTTCCTAAACTTCCAAAATCATTTTTCACGATAAACTCATAGGTTTTGAGAACTTATCCACTTCAAATCACTCCTAAAGCACTCTTAAAGCTCAAGGTTCAGTCGGGCCAATGGCTACGAAATATTTCCCACATTCGAAAAGTATGTCGTGGAAAGATTATTACATACTTTCCGTATTGCCTAGCATTTTATTTTCTGTATTTTCTTGTTCAATACACTAGTAGCATTGTAGCAAATTCTGCTCCCTCACAGTATCTGACACGTGTATTAAATTTGGAGTGTATCGAATTCAACGTCTCAATGATCAGAGTAATGCGATACCCACGCTTACCAAATATCAACCCATCTCAGCAGCTGAAACTTGGGTAATCCCGATGGGTTTTCAATGATGTCATGACTCCGAGTTGAATTCTCAATTCAATACCGGTGGACTCATAAATCCTGAGGGATGTCTCTCCTTCCCTATTAACCAAATACGGCTTACGAGGTCCGCTCATCCCCCAACCACACTAAAGCTATCAGTCTGTTGCTGAGGAGAATTTACTACTACTCATTTATTGACATGCCCGATCCCGAACATGACCTTTCCATGCATTTATTTGATTAGAAAGGGAAATAATATTATGTCGCAAAGGTCATCATCTAATATCCATTTAGAACAGAATTGATTTCTAAAATATTCAAATAGATTCCCACTCAAAATAATCGAAAGCTGCTATAACTTTAGCATGCAGAACATACAGAGTACATGCTTAAAGTCTATTTGATTTGTATGATGAAATGTAATTTTGCAATTATGCGACTCCTTCATTCCTGGCCAAATTGGAAGATCAATTGTTTATCTTACTGTTCAGTAATAGTTGGTGTGATATTACAATCAATATCCATATCTATGGCGAGTGAGAAGTCTCCAGGTTACCACAAACATTTATTCAAGGAAATATCAAGCTATAAATCTATTTAGTAAGATATATTAGTACTGTACTATTGAATATCAGTGGTTTCTTTGAAGAAAAGATTTTTTGCTATATGTCTATAGAATAGCATGAACGTTATTTCGTTAAGTCCTCATGTCTGTTCTTCGATGAATTTTTCATCGCCGCTTTCTCTTCTGCCATAAATGATAGGATGCAAATTGAATTTAGTTAGAAGCTTCACTATCTAGTCTGAAAAGTGTCTTCACATACAACAAATTATTATGAATCGATTCTGTCAATCAAAAAGCAATATATTTGGTTATCTCTGAGAACAGATCGGTTAATGCAAGTTGAACAGTTGAATACATTTCGAAGGTCTAGAAATCATACTTATAGTTTAAATAGGAATTCGCTATTTGATCAGAGAAGAGCTGTTTACTAGCAATTTCAAAACTACAAGTAAACGCTAATGCATTCTTCAATGTAGCAATAGCTTATTGACGAATGTCGATATTCTAGGCTGTGTCAAAGACCGAGTAGATAGATAGACCTTTGACCTTTATTTTATGATAAATTGTACTAAGATATTGATAATATAAGAAATATGACACTCATACGTTGCATGGTTTAAGTAGTAGGTGAATTATTTCAACACTGGTCATCGTAAATAACTGAGACTATGAGAATTCTATGATTTATGTGGTGTATGAAACGGAAGCATTTTGAGTCTGATCTCAATCAAAATTTAGATTAACACTCGACATCTATGAAAATAAATTGATAGAACCGAACTAAATAATCTCCAACCAAGATACATTTTTGAAAACTATAAACAAATACTTAACAGGTCGAGCATATTGAAATAAATTATAATATTATTTCATAGTTTTCAACTGTTGACAGTAAGTTATCTGAGCAGCTCATTTTTGACGTCATAATGTAGCGAGAGTAGCTGGATATTACAATAATTTATGCGCACTTAAGACCGAGATGAGAGCCCTCTGTATGTTTTCGAAACAGCTTGAGAGTGTCAACATTACCTTCTATTTAATTCATTTGGAATGTTTGTCTATGCTGGAATGCACCGGATCCGGGGTGTGAGTCAACAGGCTAGATTCTCATATTTGAAGCGGAGATTTTCTGTTATGACCTCTCAGTATTTTGAAGCATTCAAGTACCTTAACTCAGGTTAAACAATAAGAGGAGAAGTTTCAAAGTTTCCGGTAAAAACGTACATATATAGGAAGTAAGACTTTACTAGATACATCTCACATCGCATCTCTGTTCAAGGGCTGGAAATGGAAAACTATTTCAAACCTGAAAATAACGTGAAATTATGTGCGTGTCCACAAAGAAATACCCACTAGTCTTGATCATAGTGTACTAATAGAGCGTATAGACTACAATAATTATCAAGGTTTATCTTATCTGATTTTTAGTTCGAAACGAACTTGCCCGCTCCAATCGTAATAGAACAGCTTGAGCTTCTACAAAGAGTCAATTTTTATTAAGTTTAGTAAACGTTTCTCATGGAACTTGTAAAAATAATATATTTTTTTCATAGAGGTTCAATTTTTTTACAAGACTCATCTCTGGTGAAATTATTGCAGCCCGAACGAAAAGTGGCATCACTGGGTAACAATCAATGCACCATGTTATGTTATTTGCGAGACAGCTCCTGCTCCCCTGCCCTTAGCACTGTAATTGTTATAACTGGAATGACTTTTTCCATTCCCATTGTATTCCTCTACAAGCCCTCAATGAGAAACACTGTTATTGAATGAAAAGAGTAAAGTCGTGCACAAAATGAACACTGGATTTTCAAATGAATCTGGGAAGGACCAGATGTATCAGTACAAAGCGCTCTTGATTGGTCTCGTGTAACTACTCTCTTCAATCTGTCTCTTTTTTTGTCAATCTCTCGTGTGAAATGGGCAAGTCTGAACTTTACATAGAGCTATCAATCAGTTGATTTTTGAGTTTGAGTGCAATGAATGAATTTCCAAATGAGAGAAAGAGTTTTGTTGAAACAATTTTATAGTACAGTCACCAGGCCGTTTCGGGGAATTAATTCCGAATAACTGAATTTCCCTTGCAATGCTATCCCTAGAGCTTTCTACAGGTACCGCAAACCTCGAAATTTTCGTTTCCTTTTCCAGTTGTATGCCAATTCCATCTATTGAACCGAAAAGATTATCTACCTTTTTTTAGCTAATGAGATTTGAAAAATTAATTATCTTCACTGAGTATCTGAATTACATTTTTTCAAAAACGTGTCAAATTTCCGGAAAGACTGAATTTTTCGTACGGTAACCATAGAATATAGGTGATTGCACCAGGATTATTCTAACTAAAATTCAACAAGCTCATGGTATTCCAATTACGGTACTAAATCTCTAAGGTTCAGAAAGGGATACATATAGGGGTTCTAGACATAAAGGAGAATAATAATTGATATAACCACCTGCACGGTTTGGGAGAAATGTGTTCCAAGCAGTGAGGATAGAATGTAAATTACATTCAATACTCACTGGTTCCAAGCCACTGAACTTCAATCTCGAGGATCAATAACATTGCTGATTAATCACAAGTGAGTGAACTTGTGGCTCACGTATACTCTAATTTTAATTAAGAGCTTTCGAATAGGTTTATGAGTCCTCTTCTTAGCTTAACATAATGGGATTTATCCGTAAACTTCCCTGTTGAATGCTGGTAAATCCCTGTTGAATGCTGGTAATCTATAAAGTGGAAAGAGCTACAATGTTCATAATCGATTACGGTCTATATAACTTACGCTAATATTTCATACGCTACCTCAACTCGAGCGTCCCCTAATTACACAGGCAGCGTTGATCTTAACCTCTCAAAAAAACCCTCTGTGAATATTGCTGAAGTGTAAAAGGCTCCTTGACGATCGCTTGAGAGCGAGATTCCAATATCAACAAATTATTAGTATTCACAAAGTTCCAAGATACAATTAGTAATAATATAGCCCAACAGGTAATTGAAGCTTCCTGTTTCTAAGGAGATCTCTTTCTAACAATCCCAATCAATACGTACCGTACTATCAATCTGCACTGAAAACTCACATATTCTATATTTGAGCTTAAAATGACTGCTCTAATCAATTTTGCTATCGAATAATGATATATTTTAATTAATTTGCAGTGAGCATTTTTTCGGAAAGCTTCCGCATCATCAGTTGTGTTGTTATTTATTCAGCGAGTTTAAAATACATCACATTCTATTAAATTAATTATTACATTATTTGGTTCCATAACGTATCAGAATAATGTACCATAATAATTATTGGCATTGAAAGAGAGTAAAAAGTTTCATGTTTAGAATTAAATGTAGCCTAACATGGTAATATTCATAGGAACGAGAAGAATATTCGAACAGTGGAGGAATTTTAATATTCCAGGAAGGTTTTCTGAATGTTAATTGCTATTCTTTTCATATTGAAATTTCATTTTATGTTGACTGTTATTGATTTGCTTCATTTCTGTAAAGTGACGTCTTCTTTTTAGCTTGTACATAAATAATTTATATAGTACTTGTGCTAGTGCACTGTTTAGATATTGAAAATAGTAAATTCCAATCTAGTCTAGCAAGAGGTTTATTAGCTGTAAATACATATTTCAACTAGCTCGGAGTAAGTAATTATTACTCTATACCACAGTGTAGTACAATTCTATAATGAATTAAGAGGTAATAAACATGAATGATATTTTATCTATAAGGAAATATTTCTATCCTGAGGCTATATTGATGCAAATTCAATGATCATATCAGCTTCGTTGCTCTACCCTTTTTTCGAGAAGCGAAAATAGAGAAATGATCAGAATTCCAAAGTCCTGATCGGATTCGGATTGTACATGCCACATGAAGATAGCTAGATATTGTTAAAACAACTGATTTATTGAAACAATTTGAGTTTTTAACTTGTAAATAGCTTAAACATTGAGCAGCAGAATATACAGGTGTAGTGTGAGTGAAGTGCTAAAGCACTACGATTGGCCATCAGCTGTAAACCAATAAAGGTTGAGCTGGACTGTCATTGGCCGAGACTAGATACATCCAAGTACTCCAAATATGGTCATGACTTGGGCGTGCCTAGTCTCCGCCATTGACAATCGAGCTCTACTTTCATTGGTCAACAGCTAATAGCCAATTGTAGGGCTTCAACGATTTACTCATAGACCTATCATACATTCTACTGCTCAATGTTTGAGCTTTCAGTTTACTCGAGATTGATAATGGAGTAACAATCGAAAATAGTATCTCAAATTGTTTTAAAAAATCAGTTATTTTGACAATTTTTCATCCAATATGAGTATCTACCACAACATCACTTCTTAACAACACAGAAAGATTGTAAAGGCAGATTACAAACTGTTACACTTTTAATTTTTATTAGTACCATATATCATATCGAAATTTAGGTTTCATAAATAAGAGAAAATATGAGTTTTTTAATGAGAGAAAAAAATTGGATCTTTATAGGCTAAGGCTAGTTATTACTAGAATTTGTAAACCTTCAACAAAAGTGATGCGAAAAGGAATTGAAGTGTCCAAGCTATAATAATTAAAAAGTTTCTGTAACTATACATATAATCTCTAGTTGAAAGTAGAGAGATGTTGCTGTAAAGAGATTCGCTCCATTATTTGATTTCAATTCTCATGAGATTTCAAAATTTGGGAATGGAATAGTTAGAGCTATAAGCCTGTTTTTCCATTTCCAATCTTCATTTATCATTATGTTTTTGTCTTTGTTGAATAACTAAATTATAAATATATGAGTAGTAATGTTGAAAGTGACGGCGAAATAGAGTTGAATTTCAAACCCGCGTCTTCAATGGAACAGTCAATGTGTTGGGATGGAGTGACAAATCGGATTTAAGAAATCCTATTAGATTCTGATAGAGATGGAAAAGGTGATTAAAGGCTGGATACAGTCACTTCGCTTGTTGAATAGGAATCCTGTCTGTGGGGAAGATTGAAGAAGGGTGTCAAACATATATTTCAAACTGAAGATGATGTGTACATCAACACGAAAGGGCAGGCAAGAGTCACTTTCAAGGGTTGGAAACGCCCTTCTAGCTTCCAATCTTTCTCTGCGATAGTAATATTTACTTTTGCTTCTTGACGGGGTGTGGCAGGTAATATCTTGTTCTTATTCAGACTAGAATGAGAACAAGTCTCTTTATTCGCTCCCTTCTCAATATGAATTCACAAGAGTCCTCCTCATTCATTTGACAGCTGTCAACAAATCTTTATTTATAGGTATGCTTTTCATAAATCCATTTACAGCTATATTATCAAATCTTTCGAATTCGACTCCAGCAATATTTAATATTACCTACGTAGCTTTCTCTACAATAACAAGTAATGTTTTACTAAAATTAGTAGCGTGGCTAGTAAATAAGTAGGATTGAAATGAGTAAACTAGGAGACTATAGAGAAACTAAGAAATAATAATGGTAATCATTCGAAAATTGAATTCCTATCATATTATTCTTGAGAAGAAAATGGCATTGAATTCTAATGTAGAGCAACTTTTGAATAGTCTAGTCTGAACATTCCAAATTGATTTAGCACGAGTGCTTGTAAGATTCCTCCATAAACCTCTACACCTTTCGACCTTTCTTAACTCTTGAGCAATTTAAATCATTAAAACATCTACCTCAAAGTTCTTAATGAATGTAAGCCATGAAAGCTACCGTGATTAAACTCTGTAGAAAAGTTTGCAGTTAATGAAGTTTTTAGTACTTAATCCGATTCATCTCCACATTCTAGCCTACTATAAATTAAGATGTAATCTCCGTGATTTTATTAAGAGAAACTTCTATTTAATTCAGAATACTTCTATTTAATGCAAGAAACTAAAAACCTAAAAGTCTAATCGAGATCTAAAATTGAGTATTATTCAAGATAAACACTTCTGAAAGTGATTCCAGAATATTATTTTATATAGAATTTTTAATAAAAGTCTCAACTTTTATTAAAGTTTTAAGTTTTGCAATAATTTTTATTTCATCGTTGTGAATTCAAATTTTGCAAATTAAGGCTTTTATATTGAACTGAAAACCATTGAATCTCAGACACACTGACAGTTAAATTCTATGAGCGTTGGCACCAGCTCTCATCCTGTTTAGGTTTCTCTTCTGAGTTCACGACCTCTGCTGAAATGAGAATGCTGAGAATGAAATAATTATCCTGTGCCAAACCTAAAAAAGATTCTTAAAGGTCTTTCAATGACTAATACATTCATTCTCATGAAATGAAAATGTGGATGATCTCTCACTCTTATTACATAGAATAAAATAGAATAGAATAGAAAAAACGTTTATTGAATAGATAATATCTGTGAATTCAATAGAAATTAATAGTAGTTAACTTGTAAATAGAATAATATCTATTGATCACAGTAATTGTCTCATTCAATTCAATCAATCTACACAAAAATATATTGAGAATTGATAGGTTGAAGATAAGATGACAGGCTACATTGATAGGTGAAATCAAAGAATATTGCTTTTGAACAAGTTATATTGATGAAGGCCTGCAAATCTGCGAGCAATTATTTCCGCAGCCAGACAAACTCTGCTCAACAATTTCAATAATGAGGAGAATTTCCTTATGAATAAAGGAAAGCTATTGGAAGTAGTTGACCGAGCAGTAAAGACCATTATATTGAATCGCTAAGATTAGGTACCGTGCTTTAGCATAGAGAAACAATAGTGTAAGTGTTGTTACACTATTGTTTCTCTATGGCTTTAGGTACCCTTTTAGGTACACTTCAGTTCTCTAGTTGGAACGTTGAAAGGGTGGCTGTTTGACGCCTGATTCACTTATGGTGTAATATGAGTAACTTATATATTATTATAACTATCCAATAACATACTGCTCATTATGAGCTAGAGCGTAATTTTCAGGTGGTTCGGAACCCATCTAAAGCTCGAGTTTTGTTGACCTCTTATCATCATCCCTCATAAAGACACCTATATAATCAAATAATGCAGATCTCATCCTCATAAAAACTGCAATTTTCAAACCCAGCCAACTAATTCGGTCCGAGTCGATATTCCACGCAATGAATAAAATCAACTGTCAATTCATTTCGTGAAAAATGGCATCACTGAGTGACCTCTCATGTTCGCTCTGCGCTCAGCCAAGCCAAACTTAATTTGACCGGAACGTTCGTAATATATCAAAATTAATACTGTTTAGTAGTGTTGTTGTTTGTGACAGAGGCAGAGTGTAGACTGCAGTAGATAGCGATCTAAGCTGGGTACATCTGGACCTCCCCCGAAGACCGAAGCGCACCCAACTAACTATTCAAATAGTTCTTCACACACTCCGCTTCTCAGAAGCTCTTTTATGATTGAAACCGACATGGCATCATTACGTTATTCATAGACTTGTGTGGTGTCAATTCAGAATGGTATAAAGCCCCACCAAACGCAGTAGTGCATTATTGTGATGAGTTACACTGGACATAGACATTCCCTTATTTCGATCCGTTTCATGTTTTCAAAATGTATATTTGAAAGCAGGATCCAGCATGTATTCATCATTCAACAGGAATTTCATCAATTCAATCTGAATTTGGGAGAGAAATAGGTACGGGCTCGCCTTTCCCTTTCCCCCCAATCAATATATTGATAAACTCACTTTTAAGACTAGTAAATGAATAAATCCGGGGGAGAAATTGTTTTGGGCTGTGCCTGTTGGTCCTCTCATGAACTCCCAATTTTAATCAAATAAACTCATAATTATATAATTGAATCAGTAAGTTCTTGTGAGAATGAATACATACATTAGTAATGCACAAACATAATCTCTTAACCTACTGTTAAAGCATCTGCTTGCGATAAATTCATTGTATGAATTCATTTACTGTATGATTTATTTAATTCAAGTTTTCTCAGGAAACGTTTTTACAACCATCAATGTGAGATAAAGCTTCAATATATAAATAGAATAGGGAAACGTATTATTTCTCTCTAGCATTTCCTGCCTCGCCATTCTCCTCATTACTACGCAATTCCTTTAATACTCCCCCACCCCCTACATTACTCCTCATTCATAACTCCACCCCCACATTACTGTCTTCTCATCCATTACTCCACCCCCTTCATTTTCTACCTTTTTTAGTCTCAGTCCAAAAGCAACCATCACTAGTTGGATACTATCCCCAAAGAACGGACATCGCTGTAATACTTGCTCCAAGCACAGATAAGTTCCATCTCAATGGATTTCAACTCCTACTACAGGTATTACAAAAGGTTATTGCATCTTGGATTTTCCACTCGCTATTCACTGTTTTCAAATCGGAGTGGCCACCAACTCGTAGACCCTTGTTATACAATACTGTACTATCATTCTTTTGAGGCTATGAGATGACAATGACTATTTAATCCTTACTCTACCATCATCAACAACAATTGAAATACCGTATTGAATCATTGAGGTGATTATAATATGCTCGAACATTTTAATCTATAGAGGATCACAGAAACTTTGAATCTATCGATGATTTTTTTCTTTGATATTTTTCAGATTTGGAAGAAGGATCATGCTCACCAGGCATTTGTGGACTCGAAGCGGCATGCATTGACTTGCGAAATGGATCACACCAATGTGTCTGTCCTCATGATTATTCCAGTCCACCAACGAAGGATTTGCGGTGTCCCAACAGACGAACAGGTACGTGCAACAATAATTTATCAATCAACCCTTATTTCGTCTATGCGTAATTACTGCATATGAGTTATTTCGTGTAATAACTTACTGCTTTCAGAATTTCAAATTCTACGCATTACCTACCATTTCGAATTTTAGAAGCGCATATGATGTTCTCAGTAAAAAATAACATTATTCAGTTGCTATGCATATTTCATCAAAGGACACATTCGGTAGACTCTCTCCTCTCTCAATGAGTCTCTAAGTCTCAAAAAATTTAATTCTATCTCTCTCTACTTGTACAGTAGCACTTAGCTTTTCAGAATTATTTCTCTAATTATGAATAATTTAAATGTTAATACTCCATTTCAAGTTTGAATCTTAACACTTCTACTGTCATCAAATTGTGATGGTAATAGAGCGTCCTTTTTTTAGTGAGATTTGAGTGCAATTATCCACAGAGTTCAGATCTACAGAAAGGTCAAGATGAATATCATGAATAATGAAATATGGTTTAATAAGTAATATATGTAATGTTTATTTGTTAATATGTAAGATAGCAGCTGAATAAAGCTGAGCTTTTTATGGAGTTTGTTTTAAATTTTCAAATTATACCATTATAATTACCATCTTGAGAATTATTAGTTATTCTTCTATAATTTTTTTGCAGTTTCTGTTCATGAGCTACCTCCTGAACCGATCCATAACATAATACCTCCCGTAGCAACCAACTTGACATCTCCGAATGCGACATCTGCGAGCATTGCAGCCGACTTCACAAAAGCTTCAACAAGACTCAATCCGGTAAATGCAATAAACTTGTTTCCACTGATCAGTGATCTTATGGAATTAGCTATCTATCCTTATTTTCTTGATATGCCCAATTGGCAAGAATTGATAAAGTTGGGTTTATAATAAAAATAATACTGAGGGTGACGCCCACATAAGCTCTTAGGCTTGTGCGTGGGTAATGAGTGAGAGGGATGATGATGCGAGATGACTACTTTTTAGGTATTCGGGACTGACGACCCCGTCTCCACCGAAAGACGGATAATTTCAATAGATTTATTGGTTTATCTAATTTTAAAATGTAATGTTCGAACCTCACAGCCATCTCCAGTTGGATATCGTTATCAACGAGTTGGCAGTGCTGTAATAGTGAGTTTAGGTTCAGCTATCAACTTTTACTGCATGTATTACATAGACTGGTACATTGGGTCGATTGAATAAAAACTACAATCTAGTGACTAGCAGCTAGTCACTGGTTCTGGTTATACAAATAAGATTATACCGTTGAGATAATGTTGCTGGTGAGATGTTGTGATATCTATTCATAATGAAAACATGGTGTTGAAAATGTTTGTAATTTTACAATAAATTAGTGATATTTTTGACAATATCCCAGTGTTTTCATTATACAGTTGACTCGAATCCTATAGCTTTGCTTGAGAATTACTTAGAACTAGAAATTGCTAGCTTTTATTCAATTGACCTAATGTATTGTATTGCAAGCTCAATGTTCAATTTGCAACCTATAGAATCTTTAAAGTTACTAGCTTTTCACTGAGCTTTCAAGTCGGGATGACCAGGTGACTGAACCTGGTTATGCAACGTTGTCATTCTCCTTAGGCTGGACATCGAACTAACGATGTCTCTGATAAGAGCCACTTTCAGAATAATACTGCTCTCCACTGTAACAACTATCGCAAGATTCCATTCAATAGGATCGAGATAATGTGATCAGTTTGTTGCATCGTTAACGAATAAGAACCTTTGTACTTGTATGGAATAATATCGATCGAGTACACTTGATAGGTACAATACTAAGTTGAAATTCTGCATAAAGGTGCGTTCAGACTTTCGCTCTGCTCCGCAATCGAACGTCACTCGAGCAGATCGATTGATGATCGACCGGGGAGCAAGAGTGGAACGCGAGAAGAGCTAACATCTCCCGTAACGTTCATGATCGGAGCGATCGCGGAGCGAGTGTGGAGCGTGTTGGAGGCGCGTATATCTGTACGCACCTTTAGAGTGTAGATTGCACAGTAGATGTTGCTTTGTTGAGAATAAATGAACTCTTTTTCTTTGTTCTCTTTTGCTGTACCGGTACCTGAGAACACTGAACATTTGCCACTGAATTTAATTTTAAAAACAATTGAAAACGTTCTGTTGTTGAATCTTTATATATGGACTAAAATATTTTTTCAATTTTTAAGTAGATAAGTGGCGTGATTGGCCGAAACTAGTCGTGTCTAAAAGAAACAAAAAACAAAAGGTTATTCTAGTAATTTCTATTTGATTAAAATTTCAAGTACGGTAGCCCTGATAAAAACGAATAAAATGAATCAAATGTATTTTGATTTCATCTCATCTTATGACAAGGGATCTTGAATTGATAACCCTATCGCAATCGTACTCAGATGAGATATCTATTCGAATGAACTAGAACCAGTCAAAATAAAGGAACCAAGACAGAATAACTTATTATCTCAGATTATCATTTTCTGACTTTGAAGGAATATCGTCAAGTAGGTTCCTTTTTCTGATTCATGTTTTGTAATTTGGAACGTTGTTTCAGGTATTTAATGCGACACAAGCTAGAGCAGCAGCGCTACATAACAAATCCGCAATACACACCCTGCACGCTGCCATCGGTTCCTTTCTTAGCCAGGGACTCTCTCAACTTATTGGACGAAATTGGAGAAGGATGTTTCGGAAAGGTTTTCAAAGGTGAAATCACGCAAATACATGCTACCACTCATGCAAATGAATGAACTGAATCATGCAATCATACAAGCACGAAAAATGTATCTAGCCTGTATCTACAGTTAAAGTGTATCTACAGTATATCTATCTATCTTCAGTGTATCTTCACTAAATTATCTAGCCTGCTAGAGTGGAGAAATCAAAATAAGTCTTGAAGAATTCGTCCCGAAATAGCTCAAGTAGCCTAAACAGACATCTTATCAATCTTCAGCTTTTTGTATAATCTCCGTTTTTAAAAACTCAATTCTGAAATTGTGGTCTGGATTGCTTAGATGAATTCTCTTGATCGGAAAAATGATATTTTCCGGGGCATTCTAGAATATATATAGATAGGCCATTAACCATCTATAAAATAGAGCAAGATGGTAAATGGTGAATTTGAATGGTAAATTTGTAAAATTCATTACATTTTGTTCTTCTAAATTCTAATTCAATCTTTTCTAAAATACTTCTAGCTCTAGAGAATACTAAATTGTCATTTGTAACAAGAACTTATTTGTAAAGAATTCTCACATTTTACTTGAAAATATTCATCTATTAACACTCCATAAGTAAAGAAATACATAAGAAAAGAACAAAAATTAACAGTTTTGAACCACTTCTTTACAGTGCCTTGATTTAGTTACACAAATAGTTCAGATATTAAGGTTATTCTCATGTTCCTATAAAATACTATCAAAATACATTGTATAAAGGAGGTATGAGGTTGCAGATTTGGTTTCGAGTTTGCAAATGTTATATTCATGCATAAAACGTGTATGTATCTGAAAAAGGGAAAATGAGAATTTGACAGTGATATTGACATGAGGAGTAGTGAGTGAAAGAAACTTATATCGTACTACATTTATCTGAGTAGTTTCTTCCAAGGGGTGGCTTGGATATTAAATAAAGTGCATATTACTCTAATACATCAGTATGAATGCGAACTGGAATGATATTGCTTCGATGTCAAATATTCAGTGTGAAAATGATATTTTTATTGAAGAAATATTGTCACTTGCAGGTGAAATGCGAGGGGAGGAAATTGGATTCCGCATTGTAGCGATCAAAGTGCTTAAAGAAGCAGCAACAAAAGAAGCTGAAGAGGATTTTATGCGAGAGGTGGAAATAATGAGCACCTTCAAACATGAAAATATTCTCTCCTTGATCGGAGTCGTTCCAAGAGGTGAGTTCATTTCCAAAGCCCAAACTACGAGCTATGTGTAGCTAAAATAAGACTTTTGACAAGTCCTTCCCCATTTTATTACATTATTATCCTCCATACAAAACATCAGAAATGTATTTCCTAGTTCACATTTCAGGAGTGATCTTTTCAAAGGAGAATGGAGATATCCTCTATAATATCACATGCTCCAAAAATGATAAACTTGATACAAGATGAATACAGAGGAAAATTGATTTTTTTCTAAAATGTATTCAGATTTAGTTGAGTAAAGCAAAGAGACAACACTTATTGCAACAATTGAATAGACTTAAAATGTCAAAAACAATTTCTGCATATTTTCAATACCTTGATCAGTAAAATTTGATGGCTCCAATTATTTTTCATGCATTCATTAATTTTATTTTTGTTTGACTATTAGTATTTTAAAATGTGAATTTATTTGAATTGGTTTGAAACTTTCACTAATTTTTTTAAAATCTCCTATTGAGAAAATTTGGCCACTTTCCCACTTGAAAAAAGAACTTGCATTAAAAATAAAATAGCGGACCTAAATTTGAATTCAAAGAGAAATAGTATTTTATAATTGTTTATAAAATTCAAAATTACACCCACTATAGAATTATCCTATTATATGGCATATTAAGCCGTTTGAAACTTTTCACTCATCTTGTAAAGTCATAATTATAGTAGATTATAAAATGTTTAATGTTCAATTATTATTCCTATCTCATCATGGCTTCAATTCAAAAGACAAGAGTTCACATTATTGTTTTTTTATTCACATAAATGTTTTACATCAATGCTGATAGGATTTTTCTTTTCAGAAAAATTCATAAGTTACAGTACTGTGTATTTGATAAGGAGCACGGTACGGATATTAATTACAAAATTTGTGAGCTGTTGTATTTGGCATCTCGGGAGAAGATTTCTCAGATAATCAGAAACAGTATTAGATTACATTCATTCTGGGTCACAACTCACGGATATTAGATACTCCTTTGTTGCTTTATGCAAAGGTTCATCTTAACTCTCAGATCAGATAGCTCTACATCTTTTGATTTGTTCTGTTGTTGACAGAGCTTAGTTGTGAGAGAAGGAACATCTTAACGGATTTATAGGCTTCTGTATGTTAATAATTTCTGGTCCAAGTTTTTAAGGACTCATTTTATCACATTTTATCTCATTTATCATTTATCTCATTTTTTAAGGACTCATTTTATCACATTTTATCTCATTTATCTCATTTAATCTCATTTTATCTATCACTCTTGAAATATTTTCCCCACACTTGATTCTGAAGAAATAAAGCAATAAATTATTATTCCATGGATATTCCACCGCTAATCGCGAACAGAAAATGAATAATACTTGTGATTCCATATTTTGAACATTTTCTGTTTTAGATTCTTCAAAGAGCCCTTGGATGGTTTTTGAGTTTATGCCTCATGGAGACTTATTAGACGTTTTACGCAGCAACATTCAACTACTGCGGAAAAACGTTCAGAAAAATTTACCAAGCTTGACAAAAGTAAGTTCATTTGCAGAATATTTAAAAATAAAATGTGCACTAAATGCTATAAGATAGCTGCTGCATTTTTTTATGATTTGATCATCTATCTATATAAGTATTTTTTCACGATATTGAAAATTGAGTAAAATGAGGAGTAAATGACGAACTATAAAAATACCGGTAGATTGATTTAGTATAATGTATACCATATACTCGTATATAATACATTTGAAAAAGTTCATCATTTTAACAAACCATTTTGTTTAGAATATATATGCATTAACAGAATATTTTTATAATTGAAGATCCATTAATTATTATGATATAATTAATCTATATTATAGATGAGATCACATTTTCTCTATCACTCAATTTGACCGTAACATTGGCTACTATTTATACATTATGTATTAATGTACATAATGTACATGTATGTATATGTATGGACATTATAAATACATGTACATTATTTGCATTACCTGTGCGTTACTATAGTAGGCATAAATGAAATTTATTTGAATGCTTATAATATAATATAGATGGTTCAGTCACAAGAAAAAGGTCGGCTGCAATCGTGATGCTGCAATTAAAACATTATATTTTATATCGCCACTATAAACCATCTATACTCCTACTGCAATAATCTATTTATAATATTTTTTCAACTACCGTAGGTCTAAATATTTGTCATTCTTGAATTGATAAAATTACTCTTTTAATTTTATTATTGAAGAGATCTATATGGTTTGCTGCATATTTTACAGGATAACCTTATTTCAATAGCAGCTCAGATAGCGAGTGGTATGTGCTATCTCGCAGCGCAGCGATTTGTGCACAGAGACTTGGCATGCCGCAACTGTCTGGTTGGTGATGACTTGGTTGTTAAAATTGCCGATTTCGGTATGAGTCGAGATGTCTACACCAGTGATTATTACAAGGTACGTTCAACAAGCTTTCTACTCAATAATTGAGTTATTCTAGGTATTCTAGGTTACTCTAGGTACATTGCAAAATCGATGTGTGTGTAACTAAGCGTACACCTACGCTATCGGTTTCGGGCTGTATTGTATACCTATAAAACGAACATAATTCATGATGGACTAAATACATTCATCACTATAAATCAATTGTGCAATGTGAAGGGTTTTTCATATAGGCTAATGCATTTTTAATGATATCCTGCTATCCTCAAACAGTAGGCCTACGAGGTAAAAAGTAGATTTCATTTGCTAATGAACTCGATCAGTAGAGTGGTGCTAAGAATAATTTAAAGTTTGTTTAAAGCGTTCAGTAGCTATCTTCGAGGATATAAAGGCCAAAATACTAGAGTCTAAACTAAGAACAAGCCAAGCTCGTTCAATAAAATATGGCCAATTACGGTACACCATCAAAGATCGTGAATCAAATATTTGAACGTGTGATGAGACTCTTATGAAAATATAAAATAAAACTTACCGTTATTATAGGAACACTTTTTGAATTAGTGTTTTAAGATACAGCCTACAATAAATTGAATGAATTAATAACTGAATTAAATCTTCAGCTTCTCACATACCCTATGCAACCAGATCATTAATTGGGGCAATTCTTGAAAATGATGGAAACAATTCCATACAGGATATTGGTAATTATAACAGGATATTTCTAATTCAATATTTATACAAATATTTTCAGATGGGAGGTTCGAGGTTACTACCAGTCCGTTGGATGGCTCCAGAAAGCGTAATGTATGGCCTATTCACTCTAGAATCAGATGTTTGGTCATTCGGAGTGGTTTTGTGGGAAATATTCAGCTTGGGAAAACAGCCATACTACGGACATTCAAATGAAAAGGTAGGCCTACGACACACCCTATTTCCCAATTGCATGCTAGAGTTACGGTACCAAACTAGGCTACTTGAAATCCGAGTACTAAAAGGTTTTTTGATGAGCTTCCTGTGACTTTATTTTTGAACATAAGTATCTCTTCAATGTTGTTTTCCATCACGAACTGCTTATCATTAAATCACTTTTTGCTATTAAAAAGATCGACTAGCAGTCAGAATTTTTACAATAAATGATTAATCACTCACTGTGACAACGAGATCTTTCGGTAGGTTCGCCATCGACAACCAGGTCCCGCCATCCAGCCGAAAGATCTTAGTCACTGATTTTTTAATTCATTTAGGCCTATTATAAAAAAATTCTGACTGCTAGTCGTTCTTCTTAATAGCAAAAAGTGATATGTATCTCATTTGTGGTACCTAATTTTAGTGATTTCAATTCAGTGTGTTCCAAATTTGTAGTAATTTTAGTGTTTTCAATTATTTTGCAGGTGGTAGAACTGGTCAAACAAGGTACAAAATTGGTTCCACCAGAAGATTGTCCGTTGCACGTTTCGAATATTATGAGAGCGTGCTGGAGTACGGATCCCAGGGCTCGGCCTCAGATTTGCGAAGTTCATGAGCAGCTGACCAAAGTGCAAGTTCATCCAGTCAGTCAGGAGAACCTGCCAAGACCGCCTGCATTTCCAGTAGGCCTGCCTCTGCCTCAAGCAAGCGACACTAATCTAGACCCTGACAACTATCTCAAACCTCAACCAGCAGCACCCAGGGAATATCTGCTACCTTTACCTGATGACTGAATAATGACTAGTCAATAATATGTATAAATCTCCCCAAAAGATGTAGTTTTGGATTTCACAATGAAGTGAATTTCATGTAGATTATTCCCAAGATAGCCTTATTGTACTAAACACAGGTCCACATAATACTAATTACATGGTAAGCGGATAGCTAACTAGTTACAATAAGAGAACTTTGGTTATTGACCAAATCAAATAATATTTTCTCTACATTCAAGATTATTATTTGACGATTTTTTGTTGGAAAGATGCAATACGTGTTCAATAATAGTGTTTATTTACAAATTTAATGAGGAGGAGTACGGTACTCAGGATTGGAGTCCCATAATGGCAAAGTATCCACAATGAACCAAAGAAGAGTTTTCTTATATGTTAATAATATATATCCACAGGTTGAAGTGGTAGACTATAATAGCCACTCTGCTTACGGGGGAAAATTCATAGTATTGGAAACCATAGCGTAGCAAAAATATAATAGGCCTACCCTAAACAGGCTACTTGAGATCCATAAAAAAAACGTATTCAGCAAACCGAATCGTATACAGTTGGTCACTTTTGAACAAGAACTAGAATAAAAAATGTTGAACTCGTAAAACTAAAATTTTCATACTTATAGCTTATTTTTTCATTGTAGTTTTATTACACTTTATAAGTTTTCTATGGAAAAACTCTTAACTTGATCTACTGATAGTTATTTTGTATTTTTTGATTCATTCTTGTCATGGAAATTAGAGATTATTTATTGGTGTCACTGTCACCCCACCATCAACTTTTATTTTAATAATGAAGAATGGATAATGCTAGGTATTGATCTCATTTTTAAATTTGCTATCTATTCTGGTAGCCTATAATATATGTAAAAAAGACACTAATGAATGTGAATGTTCTAGTTAAGTCTTTACAATATTCTTGATTTTATTGATAGCTTTGATTTTTCAGTTAATCATAATGATGGACCCGTTTTTGGAAATTATTTGTAATAATTATTGGAAAAGTACAAATTCGTGATATACTATATTTTTTATGGGAAAAGGAAGTTTAAAGTTATTTTCCAATAGATGTTCAATGTGTTTATCATACAACCAAAGAAACAAAAGAGCACGGCTAAGTCACATGAAAAATGCGGAAGTTCGAATAAACAAATGCAGTTTGTTTATTCGTGAACTGAATCACGGCAGTGCAGCACAAGATAAACACATTGAATGTTCACCAACAAATTATATTTAAACAGTAACTTTGAAACTCCTTTTTCAATTATAGTGGGTATTTATTTTCTAGAGATAGAGGAATACGTATTCCCAAAGATGGTTTCATCATGATGTTTAATTGACTGCATGTTAGAATAAATTTACAAACCTTTGATATATTGTTTTTTCAATAAATGTTCAACATATGTCATTAAATATTAAGGGATTATAAATAAGTCTTTTATTGTTAGAATGTGATTGATAATTTATTCGTATAAGATAAATTGTTAGTTATTCAGAAAATTTTGTCGGCATTGGCCCTCTTTTGAAAATTTGAGACCCAATACAGTGGAAATAAAATTAATTAATAATTAAAATGTTTTTCTTGATTCATGAACAATCTATGTAGCCTACAATGTAAATGGTATCACATATAATTAACGAAGTGGAATGGTTAGAATAAATGTACAAACCTTTAATCTCTTGATTATAAAATACGATAAGGCACCTTATACTGTGTAATAATTTATAAAACTACTGAGGGAAGATAAAATAACCAGAATTCAGAAAGCTGGCTAAGTGATAAATCACAACATTTTATTTTCTTTTACACTTTCAATGTTATTTGTTAGGTATATCCTGAAAAAGGACGAAGGAGTGTGTCAATTTCTTTGTCCAACGAACTCAACCTGTAAAAAGGTTCGAATGTTTCCTCCACATTAAAAGTGTACACTATTGGTTGGGACAATAGGCATGCTGCAATAATTATTCGAATTACAACATAAAAAATTTTTATTCGAATCACTAGAACATAGGCTACTGAAGGATGAAAAACAAAAATTATGACAACTCAGCCTCCAAACTATTTACATTGAAATATTGTCCGTGTCCGTATGGAGACTTCATTAGGTCTTGCAGAAAGCAGAAACATTGTCGGCAAGTCAATCGATTGGATCAATATCGATTATTTCGTTTCGATAATCCATGTGGTTGAGGAGCTACTTACAAAGGACCTTATTCAATCATTCATATACGAGTAGTTCCTTCCGCGTCCACTTAGCATGTAGCGCAGCGCTAGTGTCGAATTGTAGGAATAGATGAGACTTCCTACAATGCTACAAGCCTTCTTATGTTGCAAAACCTTACTGCTCCGTATCTTTCAATTCCGTATTTTTTATAATATTTTGATAGATATTCGCATGCTCCTATAACCTATAGATACACTATGAAGACATTATTATTATTATTATTCTGTATCAAAGTGTAGGAACTTCCTCACTTCCTACATGGAGGAATCGCCCTAGGTTCCAAATTTGTAGTAATTTTAGTGTTTTAAATTATTTTGCAGGTGGTAGAGCTGGTCAAACAAGGTACAAAATTGGTTCCACCAGAAGATTGTCCGTTGCACGTTTCGAATATTATGAGAGCGTGCTGGAGTACGGATCCCAGGGCTCGGCCTCAGATTTGCGAAGTTCATGAGCAGCTGACCAAAGTGCAAGTTCATCCAGTCAGTCAGGAGAACCTGCCAAGACCGCCTGCATTTCCAGTCGGCCTGCCTCTGCCTCAAGCAAGCGACACTAATCTAGACCCTGACAACTATCTCAAACCTCAACCAGCAGCACCCAGGGAATATCTGCTACCTTTACCTGATGACTGAATAATGACTAGTCAATAATATGTATAAATCTCCCCAAAAGATGTAGTTTTGGATTTCACAATGAAGTGAATTTCATGTAGATTATTCCCAAAGATAGCCTTATTGTACTAAACACAGGTCCACATAATACTAATTACATGGTAAGCGGATAGCTAACTAGTTACAATAAGAGAACTTTGGTTATTGACCAAATCAAATAATATTTTCTCTACATTCAAGATTATTATTTGACGATTTTTTGTTGGAAAGATGCAATACGTGTTCAATAATAGTGTTTATTTACAAATTTAATGAGGAGGAGTACGGTACTCAGGATTGGGTCCCCTAATGGCAAAGTATCCACAATGAACCAAAGAAGAGTTTTCTTATATGTTAATAATATATATCCACAGGTTGAAGTGGTAGACTATAATAGCCACTCTGCTTACGGGGGAAAATTCATAGTATTGGAAACCATAGCGTAGCAAAAATATAATAGGCCTACCCTAAACAGGCTACTTGAGATCCATAAAAAAAAACGTATTCAGCAAACCGAATCGTATACAGTTGGTCACTTTTGAACAAGAACTAGAATAAAAAATGTTGAACTCGTAAAACTAAAATTTTCATACTATAATAGCTTATTTTTTCATTGTAGTTTTATTACACTTTATAAGTTTTCTATGAAAAACTCTTAACTTGATCTACTGATAGTTATTTTGTATTTTTTGATTCATTCTTGTCATGGAAATTAGAGATTATTTATTGGTGTCACTGTCACCCCACCATCAACTTTTATTTTAAAAATGAAGAATGGATAATGCTAGGTATTGATCTCATTTTTAAATTTGCTATCTATTCTGGTAGCCTATAATATATGTAAAAAAGACACTAATGAATGTGAATGTTCTAGTTAAGTCTTTACAATATTCTTGATTTTATTGATAGCTTTGATTTTTCAGTTAATCATAATGATGGACCCGTTTTTGGAAATTATTTGTAATAATTATTGGAAAAGTACAAATTCGTGATATACTATATTTTTTTATGGGAAAAGGAAGTTTAAAGTTATTTTCCAATAGATGTTCAATGTGTTTATCATACAACCAAAGAAACAAAAGAGCACGGCTGTCACATGAAAAATGCGGAAGTTCGAATAAACAAATGCAGTTTGTTTATTCGTGAACTGAATCACGGCAGTGCAGCACAAGGTAAACACATTGAATATTCACCAACAAATTATATTTAAACAGTAACTTTGAAACTCCTTTTTCAATTATAGTGGGTATTTATTTTCTAGAGATAGAGGAATACGTATTCCCAAAGATGGTTTCATCATGATGTTTAATTGACTGCATGTTAGAATAAATTTACAAACCTTTGATATATATTGTTTTTTCAATAAATGTTCAACATATGTCATTAAATATTAAGGGATTATAAATAAGTCTTTTATTGTTAGAATGTGATTGATAATTTATTCGTATAAGATAAATTGTTAGTTATTCAGAAAATTTTGTCGGCATTGGCCCTCTTTTGAAAATTTGAGACCCAATACAGTGGAAATAAAATTAATTAATAATTAAAATGTTTTTCTTGATTCATGAACAATCTATGTAGCCTACAATGTAAATGGTATCACATATAATTAACGAAGTGGAATGGTTAGAATAAATGTACAAACCTTTAATCTCTTGATTTTTCAATATTATAACTTATTAATTAAAGGATTCTAAATACGTTTTTTATTGTTAGAATGTGAGTGATAATTTATACCTACGTGTAAAATAATTGTTAGTTATTCAGAAAATTTTGTCGGCACTGGCCCTCTTTTGAACATTTGAGAAACCACTACAGTGGAAATAAAAAGAAATTAATAATTAAAATGTATTTTTCTTGGTTCATGAACAATCGAAGTAGGCCTACAATGTGGATAGTATCGAATATAAAATACGATAAGGCACCTTATACTGTGTAATAATTTATAAAACTACTGAGGGAAGATAAAATAACCAGAATTCAGAAAGCTGGCTAAGTGATAAATCACAACATTTTATTTTCTTTTACACTTTCAATGTTATTTGTTAGGTATATCCTGAAAAAGGACGAAGGAGTGTGTCAATTTCTTTGTCCAACGAACTCGACCTGTAAAAAGGTTCGAAGGTTTCCTCCACATTAAAAGTGTACACTATTGGTTGGGACAATAGGCATGCTGCAATAATTATTCGAATTACAACATAAAAAATTTTTATTCGAATCACTAGAACATAGGCTACTGAAGGATGAAAAACAAAAATTATGAAATTTGTACAACCTATACCAAGACTAATCTAAATACTAAATAAGTCATTCTAGTGTCTTTCAAATACAAGAACAAATATGTAACAATAAGTTCAACTACTTCAGTATTTTACTCATTATAATCACAAGGAGCCCTCTAAAAATTGAAGCGAGGAGATTATTCCATAGAGTTAATATATGTTGAAAACCTCATCTAACATGTTACATGGATAAAAACTACTAAACTTATTTCAATTGAAGTCTCATCAAATCATAATAAGGATATTTCAAGATAGAATACACAATCCTACTCGGATTCTTATACAGACTACAACTTCAAGATAGAATATTCAATAAATCTGCAATATGAACAAATATTGGAAGGTGCAGTACTGAGAGTCAATATTGATGTAATGAGCAGCTTCCTTTACATGAACAATATTTGAACGAAAATTCAGAGTTGATATTTTAGGAAATATCAGTTCTCAGAAATATTTTAGGAATTCCGATTTCTGAACATTGTGGAAAATTAATATTTGTAATGAAAATTCAGAGTTAATATTTTATGAATACCGATTTCTAACCATTGTAGAAAATGAACACGAATTAAGGTTCACAATATAAATTTTTACAATAAAAGTTGCAGGTCGGAGCTGGTAGCTCATTCTTAACGGTTTTTGTCATTGACTAGGAACTGACAACATAACAGAGATGTTTAGCGTTAGAAAGCCTCTAAGTAAACTAATACGTTTCAAGTTTTCATAAAATAATAAGAAAATTTGCATTATATCGATGCATTTTTCAAAAGTTTGGAAAGCTCAGAGTACTCCTGAGTTGATGAAAATATAAAAGATTTAAATTTACATCCACGAGAGAAACAGAAATAATCTTATTGGTAGGCTTTGTATCACATGAGCTAATAAATTATTTTCAAAGAGGTTTTACCTCTTATGACTGTGATCGCTTTTGCAGCAGTTTTAAGAATTGACTCAACATGACATTATTTACTTGACAAATAACTCACTTTCTTCAATTTGACTTATTGGAATAGTTAATTGAAATAAGATAGCTCATTCTTACTTCTATATTTATTTATTCTCAGACCAAATAATCCCATTATTCAATAAGATATAACAGCATGTTTAGTTCGAAGTTATATTGAATAGACTAGAAGTATAATTATGTGCAAAACATGCTATTTTAATAGGGTTCATTAATCTTATAGAATAAGAAAATACGGACATCATAATCCATGTTCATGATAAACGACTAATATGATTTCTGATATTCAGCATTTCGATTGATCCTATAATCAATTATTCATTCACACTCAAAATCAATAAAGTTTTCAAGAAAAATACAATCATAAGTTTCGATAAACTAATAATCAAATTCACTGGATATTTCCCTCAAAATGAGTGATGTTTGTGGTGATAAGTTCACAATATATTCTAGAATCAAACTGAAGTACAGTATTCCCAAAGTTCAATCAGCAGTGATTCAATGCTACTGATTTGAAAATCTAGTTACAGAGCATAAAATAACACCATCAGGATTCGAGGAATCTCTTCTCAAACAATCCCTAAGAACAAGTTATCACAGGATCTAGAATGTTAAGATATATTGAATGATAAAAATAAAAAACAGTCAAAATAAAAATTTCCGTTTCTGGCGTATAACAACACATGACAATAGAGAAGTATTTGAATTTCAATTGAAAAAAAATAAAATAGGTGAAATTAGCATTTGAAAGGGAAGGAGAGATGAGATTATTTAAACGTAATGGTTCTGACTATAATTTTGATAAATTCAAGTAACTCATAAGGAGTAAATTATGATTTTAAAGCTTAATGAGAACTGGTTTAGAACAGTGAGTTCATTATTCACACACAAAACAAATGGGGAGAGTTATAACCAATCAACAATAGTTTACAAGTACGAAATAATAATCTAACGTTAATCAACACCATTAAACATTTCGTAGAGTTGAAGTGAATTGTAATTTATGTGCTTATCTATGTCTTGAACAGAGACAGCTGTGGAGGTGTTGGAATAGTTGTCGCCAGTCTTCAAAAGGTGAGGATGAGAGATATTTCAAACAATAATGCAAGTTCGAAAATTTGGAATCTCGACACCGACATGAATGCAGGTTTACTGGAATTGGAAGGAGAAGACTCCCGGAAAAGCACCGGCACCACCCCCACCGCCGCCTCCAAAGTGGAAGGACGACGCGCCGCCCTGATTGCCGAGGTCGGCGAAGAATGCCTGGAATACTGTGTTCGGATCGATGCGCGCTGCAAACAAACCAACAAAAAACAAACATCAATCACACACAAACAACCACATCAATTCAAGCAAGCGAAAACTAGATTCATTCCTCGCAACTTACCCTCATTACACAGCCCTATTATGTAGTCGCTATCTAGAATCACATCTGATTGTTTATAGTCATTATCCAGTCAAAGGTCTTTTTTCGATCAATTGGTCAATGTATGATCAAAGTTGAAGTGGGAGTGCCTCAGTTTGTCTAGTGCTTATACCAGTTATAGAATAGACACGCTGGGAAGTCTAGCCTCTGAAGCCAACATCTACTACCAAATCCACCAATCTTGACGTCACAACAGTGACGTCACGCATCGTATGGAAAACTTTCAGATTGTGTCTATTTCAGATTCATGGTGTTTTTAGGTTATTTCTAGCTACGGGCAAAAACGATATCGGTTAAGTTATAATGTGTTATGTGATATCGGCTTCAAAGTTATAATGTGTTTTGAAAATAACAAGGTACGGTAGCCTACAAAACTAATTTATTGTCATGCTGCAATGAGTTCACTTACATCATAACCAAGGATAATATTACAGTTACAACTTACAATATTTATGTGTATAAATTTCAACTTACGCATGAAAAGATATTCCACTTTTTTCCTAAAAATTTCAGTGCAATTATATGCTGCGCAGGAGATTACCATTTTCATAAATAAATAACAATCTGCTATGTTAACAACAATGCATTGTTTAACAACAATGTAAGTTAAACACCACAAACACTTACACAACAAACTCAAAAAAAGTTTTCTATAATTTCCATACGATGCGTGACGTAACTGCTGTGACGTCAAGATGGGTGGATTTGGCAGTAGAGGTTGGCTTCATCGACTTTCAGTATGAATCTACAATGGGCCGTGTCTATTCTATAACTGGTCTAAGGTCTAGTGTATGAACATAACCTCAAAGTTTCTGTTCAGTTAGGTTTTAATGGTAAAAGAAAAGGTTAGCGAGGTTAGATTTTGGCTTTTAAATGGCAATTTTTTTCTGAGGGTGATGCCCACATGAGTTCTAGGCTTGAGCGTGGGTAATGAGGCGGATGATAATGAGAGATGAATGGACCTACAGTTTTAGGTGGGTTCTGAACCACCGGGAAGCGATTTTACAACTATGGCAATATTATTTGAAATTTTATATAATAAACACAATTAACGAGTATTTGAAATACTAGCAATTTTCAGATTTGACAATTACGAATAACATTCGTTGAGGTAATTAATTCGCGGTTATAATTTTTATTTGTGGTTGTGTTAGTGTTTAGTTCGTTATTTATTGGTTATTAGGTTAAGAAATAGTTCAAGTCATGACTATAAAATTTACTGTAGAAACAACAAAAATTATAAGCAATAAGTATGGATTTTGTACCAGTTTTCCTATAGCATAAGATCTATTTATGACGGTTTAGAACCAATCGAAATAGGTGATTGTTATCTAGTAACAGAGCTTGATAAAAATCGATCAAAGATCTATCATATTACATATTACATGACTGTGTAATAAGCTCCTTGAAATCGTGATTAAGCCATTATTATCCGCAATACAGGTACCAAAAATATTTATCCATATTGACAGTGATGTTGAATTGCATGCTTTCTTTATTTCTGTTTACACCTGTGCACATTTCATATCACTGTCATGCTGTTAATTATGGCCGTTGATGTTTTGTTACAATTAAGTGTCTACGAATGAATTTCGGTCCTTGAAACACCTTACGACTCCAAGAAACTGAGCACTCAACGTTGCTCTTCAGTTAAATTTGCATAAACTGGAGCGGCCATGACAGAAATGATAAATCTGAACTCAAGTGAGGTCCACTTTAAAATGGCAGTGAAGAAAGATAGGAGAACAACGTTGCCGATTCTATGTCAATGCCTTCTAAGGAGGGTAACCAATACTGATTTATTGATGAAATATTAACTGTTCATTCTCGTTTAAAATAATAAATTATATTTTATCAAGCAAGAAATTATATTTTTCAAAGATTTCATAATGAATTTTAATAATCGATATTAAATATTATGTTAATTATTTATTTATTGATCACATTGTGTACAAATACTTAACATGAGGAAAGGCACAACAGACAACAGGCTCATGCCCAAAACTGTCCCATTTCCAATTTATACTATACTGTCCAAATCAGAATGTTGGTTATGTCACTTTCACTTTTCAAAATACATTTTATACTCTTCAATACTCAGATAAACAAGCAAATGTTGAATATTTGAATATCAAATTATTTACATTTTATCTCAATTATTATTTACATTTTATCTCTATCATTATTTACATTTTATTTATCTCAATTTATTATTCTCAAATAAGGTTGGTAATTTCTCAAATAAAATGCTTTAAATAATTTCTTGACGGCTGAGGTCAGACCAAACGAGCAGAGAGCTAAAACGAGAATCGAGAAGAATGAGAAACATGAGAAAATATGTCAAAACATGACCCCATGGTAAAATAATCATTAGAATTTATTTATTCAGAACTAAAATTATATATTTAATCATTAGAACTAAATTATTTTGTATTTTCAAATCGCTAAATTAAAAAATATTTTAGTGAAGTCATCAAAAATTGAATTATTATTATTATGATCGTAATTACCCTGAAAAATACTCTATGATAATAATAAATCATATTTCCTTGTTAGTTAACTTGCATTGATAATTGATATTTTTAATTAGATTAGATTCTGTTCAGATCAGTTGATGATCTATTGGTTAAGAAGGGCCACTTATCCACTGTTTTATTTCATAAGCTAGTGGAGAAAAGTATTGATCCGAGTTCGTACATCAATGAATTCAACTTGCAAGAGTATTTCATGATAATATGAGCATGCATAGCATACAACTCAACATGCTTCAATTTCATGATATTTGAAAAAAGGTTTCAAACCTTGATTGAGAATTTTCCAATAAGGAAATTAACGCCAATATACGGTATACTTAGAAATTGAGTGCGGTCAGTTAATTATTTATTCACCCTGGCAGTGAATGGCTTTCGTGACAATGTTCAGAGCCAAACTATGAATAAATTGACCAGTTGCAAGGTGAGAGAATGAATAAAACCATCAGCATTTTATCGACACAGAAATAAAAACTAAATATAGCATAACTCCAACCTGAATTAGTTGTTTTGTGAAAATCATGCAAAAATTCCAACAATATAAACTATATTTTTCCACAAAAATGGGCTCAAAGTTCGTTTTAAGTTGACTGAAAAATGAAATGTTGGTAACTAGTTCAATGTTTTTCCCTTTGCTGCTCGGCTAGCAGCTGAGAGATTCTGGGTTCGATTCCCGGTCTGTGCAGTTTTTGTATGTTACATTCAACGAATTTCCTTCTGCTGTTTAGTTCTTCGGTCAATATTTACAGTGGACGAAGTTCTTGATTCTATTTATTTAGCTTTCATTGGGAATTCTAATTAATTATTATTATAATATTCCAGCAGTTGGTCAACGTCAATTTCTAATAAATCTCCCATCTACAGGTAGGTTAGTTCAACATTGCAGACTGAATTTTAGCTCAAGTTATGATTAATAGAAAATTCTAATTAATAGGTAGCTCATGTCATTTTACCACGTTTAGCGTTAGTATAAACGTGGTAAAATGACATGGAAATAATAAATAAATATCATTAGAAATAATAGAGTTATGAGCAACTAAGATATAAAGATGATAAAAATAATACATTTAGCCTATTAGATTTCTATTCTAATTTCGGCAATTAATAATGAAACAAACACTATTTGATTTGGAATTGAAAGCTCAATATTTTCAAAGAGGACAGTGATTTGGATAAAATCAAGATTCTTCGGTTAGCATGGCTTGGAAAACTACATTTTGTTTGATTATACAGTATTAGGTAGAGCGAAACAGGGCATGCTTTTCTGCACCTATCACCAAGCTGACAAAGGGTTAAAAAGCGGGTTTGGAAGATCAAGTGCTTTTATGATCATGCAAGATGCTTATGTCATGACGAAAAATGATAATGATTCAAAATATTATTATAATAATTTGAAACTAAAATTAATATTGGATTATTACAATTTTAAATTAAAAATGCAAAAGTGAATTTTGTTTATTTTCAAGGATATGAGAAATTATGAGCAAAATAATGATGAAATGAACCAATATCATGCGCTCGACATCAACATCTGAATAAATAATTGGTATCATTGATGAGGAGGTTTCAAAGAAGAAGCTTCATCTTCAACACCATCAGTGAATCAGTAAAGTGCTCAAGTAACCAGAAGCTACATCGAATAGCGGGTGGAATGTCACTTTTACTAATTGAATTATGTGACTCTAATAATGAATTTAAGGATAAAGTAGCTTAAGGGTCGTATTATCGAGGGCATAGGGTAAGCGGAGCGTAACTACAAAAGTTGTGAATTTTGTTTTGTTTTTCAACGTCTTTATGTAATTTTTGTGCTCTATTTAGTGACAAATGATCTTATCTCAACGCCCTATTCGTTCCTTTTTCTTTCCAAAAATTCCCTCCAAATTCCTTTGTCAATTGTTCTATTATTGCAAAAATGGAGGTTTCACACTCAACACTAAAGCTGCTGCAAAAGTTGTAGGAAAATTCGTAAAAGTGTGAAATTACACATCAAATTGAAGAGAATTCAATGCTCTATAAGCTCATAATCAGCATGGATTTTCCCATCGATTTCTAAAAAGTTATAAGAGCAAAAACTTGAAAAAATTGGAGGCAAACGTGTTTTTTCATAAAATGTCACACCTTCAGGAGCGGATATCTCGAAAACTAGAGATGATTTATAGAGAAAGTTGTGAGATGAATTTTGTAGGAAATTATATAAGCTTTAATTTTGTATATAACAGTTATGTCCATAAGATACATAATTTTCCTTAGCACAGGGGGTAGGGGTGGGGACTTTTGATATGTTTACCTCCTTACTACCCTCAACAGAACTGCGGGGTCAAAAATTGTCTTGCAAACATTTTCCTCTACACCCTTTTTTGAGCATTCATTGCCTGGACTATTAGTAGGCTAATGTGGTAACTTAGTTGATTTGTTGACTCTAGCATTGTTATGATGGCATTTCCAGCGTAAGTAGAGTGACTTCTTCTTTTGTGACTCTAATAGAGTATTCCAATAGTGAATTACTAATTTTAAGCAATTACTAATTAGTAATTTTCTATAATAGTTTTATCACTCTAGATTAAGATTAAGATGGAATTTATGTCATCATTCAACTTAACTCCAGTTATGCTTCTTCTACTTCTGTTTATACTTCTTCATCTTCATCTTCTTCTTTCTCTTCCTCTTCTTCACCATCATCATCATCATCATCATAGTCTCTTTTTCTTTTCTTATTACTTTCTAACAAAGCCATTCATTAAATATATTAGTCACAAAAGAAGTTTTTTTTTCAATTTACATGTTTTAGATGTAATTTTTATTATTCTTTGTATGATGATATAACAATAAAGAACCATATTTGAATACTGTATAAATGTTTTAGTCATAAAAATAATAAAATTTGCAGAAACAATGAAAAATTAGTCATCAAATCAGTTTTTAGGCTCTACTGAGAGATTGTCATTTTATAGTTACGCTCATTAACTACACTCAACACTAAGCCCTCGATTTTATAGATGATTCTCAAGAATAAACTCAACCAAGTTAGGTTTAGTTGCTTAGCAACGAATAACATCAACCCATATTATTATAATATTTCTTGCTACAAACTAGGCCAAGTTCGTTCTCAAGAATCGTGTATGGATAAGAACCAAAATTAAATTTTCCGAGGGAGGGGCGCTCGACTTGGATAGCATAATAATTATGCTGTACCACTAATATTGAATAAGTGTCAGAGTTGATAGAGTTGAAGCAACAACTGCATTCAACCAAATTTGTATAATGTTGTTCAATTTAATTTGAAAAAAGATATCAGAAACGTAGATATTTGTGAGTGACAAGGATTCAACAATTATTGTTCTAGTTACAAATTATTTTGACCTAGTAAAAGGAAAAGCTTACCACCCATATTTCTGCACCACTGGGCCTTCCAACACTCGTCATAGCGAGCTCTTTTCTTTGCCACTGATAAATAATAAAATATGTCCAAGTTATTGGTCTGCTAGAGAACACTTGAAAAATACAGGTGATGAATGGTATAGCCAATTATTGATGTTAATGGAATAGAAATCCACCAAAAAAGTACATGCCAATACTAGGTACAAGCTCACAACAGGCTGTATGGCAAACAGAGCATAATTGATTCATCAATTTTCCCACTCAATAGAACCAATAATATATTATGATCAACATGGTTATGAAACGTGGTTGTCTCATTCAGAAAGTGCGTGTTTTCTGGCTACAAGTTCTGGACAATGCCAAAAATCGGGATGAACGAATCAACGTTCAGATATATCAGATTCTATTAGAGCAAATTGAAAGTTACATTATTTTCAGGTAAAAATCAATGTATCACATCGGAAACTACATTTTGCAAATGATAAGTACTAAAATCAAAAGCTCAACTAAAAATAACACAATTGAAATGATGAGAAATAATAAATCGATAGATGTAAGTTTTGAATGAAAAATGTCAAAGTTTTGATAGAAAACGGAGAAGTGATTGAAATGATACTCACAGCCCATGTCATTGTCCTCCAAGTCTTGTCCGTTGTCATATCGAACGCGCTTCTTGGGATCTGACAAAATTCCATATGCTTCTCCAACCTCTTTGAATTTTTTCTCTTGTTCTTTCTTCTCACCTTCCGAAGCATTCGCATGGCGATCTAAATAAAATTCAGATTTTATAATTTATGGATTCAATATGTAATTTGAATAACATAAAAGAGTACTGTACAAAGCTTTTGTCCAGTAGAACATCACTAGCACAAATCAAAATCTAATATTATCTGATATTTGAATTTGCAATAAGGAGTGAATTGCAAGAGCGCATCACACAAAATAGTATGAATTTTATTTCAAATTAAGTATTGATTAAGATATAAAGATATACTGGTCAATTCATAGAGAAAATCTTCAATAGAGAGTAAATAGATAAGAGAAGAAGATATGGATTAGAAAACTTTTCAAATTGATATGATTATGTGAGAAGTTTCACAATCAAAGATTACACATAACAGTAATAAAAAATAATACTACATATCTTCTAGTGACTGAAGCTCGTAGAAATTTCAATAACAAAAGAAATCATTCATTATAATTATGTTCGTCATCTTATCATTTATCATCACCATTCACCATAGTTACAATATCGATTCAAAAAATTCATTTCCTGTAGCCTAAATCTGGCAAAAGATTGTTCCAAGTTTTGCCTCCAATAAATCATCAAAATTCCTTTTCTCATTAGTCTCATGAAATAATTAAGTTTTTCATACATTATTGGTAAGAATAACTTTGCAAGCGAATTTTCCATCTCGAGTTTTGGTCGTTTTAGGTCCATTCACATCATACTTTGAATGGAGAACGAAAGGTCTCTTAAAAAATTATGATGCAGCATTGTTAGATACAGAGAGAGATTAAGGGACTTCGGGACCACTTACTTGTTGAGCTTCAGATTGAAACATTAAAATGATATCAAGTGTAAATTACAACAGCCGCTAACTAATTCTAATAAACTAACCTGGATGATGAACTAGAGCACGTTTTCTGTAAGCCTTCTTAATGTCATCTGTGGAGGCCGTCTTTTCAACACCAAGAATTTTGTAATAATCTTTTCGCAAGGACTTCCGAAGTTCCAGCTTGGCATCCATCAATAGTCTTTTGTTATCTGAAAGCACAGACAATATTATGTATTGAGGAATTATAGAATAGAGATAGCCAAATACTTCTCTAGTATTCAAGTGACAACAATTCAAGTGAAGAAAAGCATTCTCCTCAGCGATAGATCCACTTTTTAAAATTAGAATGAAGGAAAACTGTGATCCTAAAAAACCGTGCTGTAGTTACTCAAGTAAACGTGATCATTTTTTGATCAAAAGCTATGTTTTTGTCCTTCATTCTGTGAATTTTATATTTGCCATCTGTCTTTTACGAGTATCTTATCAACCTATCCGAAATTGAAATTATTACATTTATTTAGATTTGCAATATTTTCAAAAATAATTGTATGGTGTGAATACAAATTTGACAAGACTTATATATTTTTACTATTTATATGACTAAATTAAGAAATAACAGAAGATTTGGTATTTTATCATATTCTAAATATTTCATTTGCTTGCTTCATCCAATAAATGAGTGGATGAATAAATAAAGCCTGATAATGATTTCCATTGCGAGTTTATTATAAAAGGGAAAGTTAATAATATTGGACCAGCCATACTACACAAATAAAATGTATTTCAAGGTTGAATAGATACTATGTTTGTCTATTCTCATTTCATGATTAAACACAGTCGAATCTGTAACAAAAAACTTCTATATGAAATTTTAAAATAAAATCTATATAACATGTTTATCCAGAACACTGGATGGTAGTACAAGAACATAGCTTACCAATACTCTTGTCCATCTGGTAAGCCTTTTCGTAGTCGTTAACAGCGTCTTCATATTGAGCAAGATCCATGTAGCATTTTGCTCTCCTCAGTAAAGCTTTCAGGTAGTTTTCATCGAGTGCAAGGGCGGACGTGCATTCAGATACAGCTTCATTCAGGCGCCCCAACTATCAAAAAGTAGACATAAATTATTAGAAATATCATTCCAGTAACATCAATTCAAAAGTTTACTTTCAAGATTCAAAATCTTTAAAGTAAATCTAAATCGATTTAGAATCAACTTAGAAATATTGAAGAGTTATTCTGATTGTGAGCATGTTGATAAGACTTATTTCTGGATCAAAACTCATGTTTAAGGATTCTTTTTAGATTTGTTTAGCAACATCCTGAAAGACGATCTCTTTTCATTATTTTTGTTCGTATTGTCTGATACAACAACTGGCAACCGCTTTGCTCCACCTACGTTCAAACTGAGATTGACCAGCTGTTCGTTTAAACCTGGAATGTAACACAGTATTATAAACGCGACCATATTTTCTAGTAACGTAGATTAGCATTGAACATATATGATGAATATGGCCGCGGACTGAACCGTGGAGGATTCAAGCGATTGTAGAGAACCTATTTCGGAAATTAGGAAGAATTTGGGATATACCTCTCACATGGCTTTAGTTGCACCCACAGCATTGATATCAAACTTTTTTGAAAATTCTTTTTCAAGTGGCCTCTTTTTTAATCAGTCTGGATGTATAATAAACATGATATTCGTTGCATGAATCCAAGAAGAATAGTCAGAATAAAGCGGTTTCATAAGCATCATTGAAGCCATAGAAATTAATCAATAAAAGAATAGATTGGATTTACCTTTGAAGCGACCGTTGCCCTGTTGAAATGTAGCTTGGCATTTGTGACTTTGTTTAGTGGATCAATGGCCAGAGCTTCTGAATATAATGTGTAAGCCTGAGTAAGATTCCCACTTTTGAAAGCTTCATTCCCTTCTTCTTTCTTCAACTTCAGTTGTTTTGCGCGCTGAAACAAAAAAAATCATATGTAAGAACATGAAAACAATTCCTTTGTTAGCATTACAATGTAAGAATCATATCTATCTACTATTGATGGAATTGATAGTTGGTTGACTTTTTCATTTTGAAATTAGTAGGCCTATTCACCATTTCCATTGTGCCTGGAAGTCCAGCTGATAGGTAGGTGAAAATGGCTCCAGATTGGGATTGAAAGCTCGAGGTCAGTCTCTAAGAGCAGCTGTAACTAACAGTATTTTCTCGACACCTCGACAGTGAAAATAGCCCTGAATGGCTACTTAGTTACTAATGTAACCTAGGTTGAACACTAGTAATACCAGCAGAGGTTTCATTCCATCCAAAACATTTTCGATCAATCAGGAAATAGACTCTAATTAAGCCACGTTACTAATTTAAGCCAGGTTGAACACTAGTAATACGAGCAGTAGTTTCATTCCATCCAAAACATAAATTTGGTCCTATCAGAAAATGACAATTATACTCAAATTATTCTTTAAGCAAGAAGTTCTGAATCTGCGAATCATAAAAACAGTTACTCACTAGCCCTATCAATTGACTAGCAGTCTTTGGCGACAAGAATTACTACTTATCCCCATCAATTCATAAAATCACTATCTAGTTCTTGAGAAGATCAATTCATGTTGTATAGATGATCATTTATTCTCCATTAAATAGATGTCATATCAACATTTTGAGAAAAATAACATTAGAGCAAACAATTAATTTCTTTATTGACTAAATTAGTATTCATAAACTCATATGAGTTGTACAAAGTCAAACATAGAACAAATGAGAGTTCATAAGATGGAACTGGGGTAAACCCATCAATAACGATAACTACAATAGTATTATAAGTATCACCAATACTCAATAATTATTATTGGGATGCAACGTGAATTCTTACAATTTAAAATTCGACCAAAATCATATGAATTATCACTTAATATAATATTGAAAATATTATTAAGTCAAATTCGACCACAATAATATTATCACTTAATATAATATTGAAAATATAATTACGTCGAATTCGTCCACAGTAATATAAATTATCACTCAATATAGCATTGAAAATATGATTACCTTGTATGCATCCATGGCTTTACGATGATCTGGAGCGATTTTCAAGACATGCTGGAAGTATGTGAACGCTCTATCAACATTGTCTTGGTAGTAGAGACACAGTCCACGAACGTATATGCCATCCGGATTGTTTTGGTCGCTTTGTAGAGACTCTGTGGTGACATCAAGCGCGTCCTGGTATCTGCCAAGTTGGACAAGGCATTCTGCTTTCATACACTTCAGTTTAGTGCACGCAGTTGCTATTTCCAAAGCTCGATCATAGTAATATAAAGCCTGTAACCAGATGTTGCAACATTGAAAGATTAAGTTTCAACATTCTCGACTAATAAACGAGGTACACATAATCTCTGTTAAGTTGAATGTATAATATTTTTCATTCAAGACGATCATTGTCGCTTCGAAAGAAAATAGATAATATTTTTATTAATTGTGGCTGTGAATCACGGTACATTTTCAAAAACTAAGTACTTTTGGATAATATGGAATGGATTTGTCCAGTCAACCAATTTGAAGCCTACATGATTTTCCACCTTCAAAAGCTTTTTGGGTGAGGAACGAATGTTAAAAGTGCCGCAACTGGCTATTAAAGCGACAGATAATTACCCTCATTGTGAACTGGTAAATTCATCACTATTCCTAGAAAAATTTTATAAAAAAAAGGAATGAATGAAAAAATTGTTCGTCTTTCTGTTTTTGATATTAAAGATTCTCTGTTTTTTTATTAATGAGTATGGTATTCTATTAAACATGTTAGGGTACTCACAAGAGTGAAATTTATTGCAGGTAAAATGAAGTGATCTATTTTCAAGAACATTTAAGCTATTCATTTACTGTAATTTAATCCAAATTGGTAGTTTTCTTCAGCTTCATTTTTGTTAAGCAACAGTTATGTCTAACTGAATCAAGCGGATAGCTCAAGATTGAAAGATTAACTCATCTTCATGAGGAGAAATTGCATAAGCGTGATATCGTTTATCATTGAATAAATAAAAAATTACTCTCGCAAACCTGGGATTGTTCATGAAGTTCATTGCTCATGAAACCTGTTCATTGTTCATGATATCGTTTATCATTGAATAAATACAAAAATACTCTGGCAAACCTGGGATTATTCATGAAGTAGTACCAATATTCAAAAAAATAACAATGAATTATTAAAATGTGCTTGCTCACCTTTCGAAAATCTTTCTTCAATACAGCTTTGTCAATTTCTTCGTAGGTATTTTTCAACTGTTTCAACTGAGCCTCTTGTTGAGTGATTGAGTTGTCTACACTCACTTCTTTGGCTTGAGAAATTGCATTTTCAGCAGCAGACACATCTCCCAAGGCTGTGTAGCATTTTGCTATCCTCAAAAATCCCTGCACAAAGACGATTTCATCATTTACACTGATATAGCCTACATCACAAACTTCATTAAAGATTCAAGATAGATAATTATGTCAATATTATTATTTGAAAATATAAATAATAAAGATAAAATCACTAAGTAAGAGTGAAATGTAAGAGACATTTTGTAGATACATCACTATCGATTGTAATTTCTAAAAGCATACCAAACACTAATATATTCTTCCACGTCACTGATTCAATCAAGTCGTTTATTTACTTTACTAGAAAGTTTAAGTAAACTCTAGAGACTTCATTCATCAACTTAGGTACTCAACTTCCAAACGTATGAGAGTATTAGAAGGAGAACGAGCTCTTACGGTTCTTAGTTTCGATTACCTTGTTTAAGTGAACTATAGAAATTTTAAGTAAACTCTAGAAACTTCATTCATCAACTTACTCAACTTCCAAACGTCTAGGAGTATTAGAAGGAGAACGAGCTCTTATGGTTCTTAGTTTCCATCATCTCAAGTTATATACATTGTTATTGTCTAGTAGCTGATACAGCACTTAGTATAATATATAAGGTCAAGTAAATACGATTCATTGTCTCATTACTGTATTTTGGGAAGTCTCTATGCCGGTTTGTTTTGCGAATGAAGGTTTTTAAAAAGCATGTCACTAGTTCCATTTACTTAACTATCTCAGACAGTTCAATATGCTGTTGAATTTCAGGATTGGATAAAATCAGTGAATAATGGAAATTGTTTTATTACCTTCACATATTTGGGATCAAGCATGACAGATTTTCTGGCATCTTCAAGTGCTTCATGAAATTTATTCATCATCAAGTAACAGGCGGAGCGATTGCCGTAGTTTGTAGCAGTGCCAGGACAAAGAGCTGCAAGAAAATACATATCAATCATTCCTATTTTACAACTAGTTTCTAATACGAGCGAACACTATTTTAAAAGAAAAGAGTACAATATGTTATAATATTGGCCTATCGAAATCGAAGGCGCTAATAGATAATATAATACAAATGAAAACAATATCAATTTCAAGCAGATTCACACTGTGACAGATAAAAGAGCATAAGCTCTATTTATTCTATTTGGCATTGGTAGGATAAATAAATAAAAACCTACACCGTTAGACATTGATCTTCAAGGATATTTAAAAGAGTGAAAATCTTGGTGTTGAGTTAGCAAAGAAAAAATGTTTTACAAGAATAATTTCAACAATAACTCACAAATAGCCTCGCTGTAGCATATTAGAGCCTTTGGATATTGCCTGGCTTTGAAATGCTGATTACCCAATTCCTTTTGGGACTCTGCCAGCCTGAAACATGAAGGAAGGACACTATAATTATTATGATTATAGGGGTTTTGTACAATGAAATGAATTGGCGTTAAACTATGAAATGATCATATGATATTAGAATAGAATTATGATAGGAATTTATTTATTCAAAATCTAGCCATGAAATATGAATATTTTTTCAAGAAGACTGTCAAATTCAAATCTCCAACAATCCATAGCCGGCCTTACTGAATAGATTATGGGATAGGTGAGCCTATGTACTGAGTAGACTTAGTCATTAAAAAACACTATTATCGAGATGCATAATCGATATGAAATAGTACATATATATTTTTTACGGGTGGATGGAATCGGTTATGCCCAGGTGAAAGATTTCTCTCTCTTTTCTTGGATGTGTTTACTCAATTTCTTTCAGCCTGTTCGCTCTCAATCACCAGCTGGTTTCTCCTAATGCCGGTGCCACACTATTACCGAGTGCGTACTGCCGAACACGGCGCTGATGCGCTACCAGTGGGAGAAATTCAAGTATCAAGTAAGTACAAATGACAAAGAGTATGGATTATCTGGCCTTCACTTGCCCCGCTCTGCTTTTTGTCGAGACGAGACGAGCGAAGGCGAGTGGCAGCCGAGCATTCACATTTCACAAATATATCCCATCCACACTTTCGTCAATCATTGCGTACTTGCGGCAAGCGACTCGGCAAGAGTGGCCTATGCATAGAAATTCGGCAGACCTGAAGATAGCCAATTGTGGATGCTCAACCTGGGCAACAAGCAGGGCCGCGAGTCTTCAGTAAAGTGTAAGAATCAGAGTCTGACGTAGAGTGGCCTACAGTGCTCCAAATGACCGCTGGATGATAATATCCGAACTGCTTTTTTCCGTAGCAGAAGAACACTCTCACAGTGTGAAGAGTGTCTCCACAACAGTATACCATAGATAATGTGGGAACAGTGACCTTAATCAGTAGCCATTTAGAATATTAGAATAAAATAAATATCAAGTGTTTTGCATAACATCTGGTATACTACATCTTCCCCCTTTCTTCTTAAGTTCAATCTGCATATCGCTGTTGATCTGCGTGGCATCTTCTGATCGTTTCCTCAACATTAACTAGGTAGGAGTATGGTCCATTAATTTTAACGATTTTTCCCCTTTTGTAGCCTTTGCCTGATCTGTCTAACACCCATACACCATCGCCGTCTCCAAACATCTTTACGTTGACTCTCGGCTTGATTACTGATGTTATGTAGTATACCAGATGTTATGCATTATGTTAAATACTCAATCTTGATATTTATTTTATTCTAATATTCTACAGATAATGTGGGAACAGTGACCATAATCAGTAGGCCATAATCAAATGCTCTTCAATCAGCAAGCACCTCAATCTTCTCAACCGGTAGACCACAAGAGACAATATTTTACATACAACATCCACATGAGCAATCCATGTTAACTTTAGATCGATGTTGAATCACGGTTCGTTTAATGAATGATTGAAATGGTTTCTTAGAGTGCGTATGATATTCTGTGACGTTGAGCAATAGCCTGTTCTCCTGAAACCAGCGTTCTGCACCAGCATAGGACTCCTCCAGCTCAAGTGTGGTAGCTGCAGGCGAGGATCCTCTCCCTACAAGGGTTGTGTCATCCGCAAACAACTCACTTCCGCCGACTCTCAAATCATTAATATGCAGGATGAACAGGACCTGCCCCAGAACAGAGCCCTGCGGTACCCCATGCCGTTCATACAGCTCACCAGACGATGCACCCCCAACATTCACTATCTGCCTTCTGTCAGAAAGATAGGACTTAAAAGTGTCAGCACAATTTCCAAGGAGAAGCTCATGAGACACACAGTCAAAAGCACGTGACAGGTCACACAGTCTCACTGCCACAGAATCTCCATTCTCAACTGCACAAATGACTTCATTGATCAGGGCCAGCAGGGCGGTTTGTGTGGACTTGGATTTTCTTAAGCCATGTTGTCTATCAGACAGCAAACTATTCCTCTCAAGATGGTCCATCATTAGCTGATCCTTCATGGCAACCTCTAAGATTTTTCCGAGTAAGGGGGTATCAGTAATTGGTCGGAAGCTATTCTTGTCCTTCTCATCTCCCTTTTTGTATATAGGTACAGTTTTACCCAACTTCAAACAATTCGGAAAGTAGCCCAGTTTAAGACATTGACTAAAGACACTGGCAAGATGAGGTGCCACTACCTTCATCAACCACAGATTTCAAGAATGCTACAGTAAATCCATAGATGTCCTGAGAAGGTGAATTTTTAAAAGCAGTCACTATTTTCAATGCACCATTCCTCGTAACTTTCCTCCATACAGATAACATGCAGGTTGTGCTTCTACATCTCAAACACCATTGGAAACTGTCGAAGAATGGCCTCCACGGAGTTCAGATAGTGACTGTTCATAACATCAGGACTAAAATTACATTGAGGCTGTGTAGATGCTCTGCATTCTGTCCTTAGTTAACTCATAGCTCTTCTGGTACAGAAGAGATACGGCAAACTTGAACATGTTCAATTCATGTGAGAACCAATCTCCAACATTTTTTCTTCTAGTTTTCAGGTCTAGGCATAACTCATCCGGCCACTTCTTGACTTGAATGGAAAAATAAAATCATAAACACTGATAATTTCAGAGAAAAATTTATCAATCGTTACTGTAGACACCTGGTCATCATGTAAAATGGGCACAATCTAATTTTAAAAAATCAGAATGAAATGATTTGCAACACCCAGATTGATTTTCAGCAACTTATTTCAGCATGCCAATCAGTGACCATCTCAACCTGAGTACCCGCAAGCAGTTTTACAAAAATTACAAGATGATCTGCAACCTGGGGGTTTACCACACTGACATCAAAAGCACCACTGCTTAAATTATTTGCAACATTGTCGATGCACTTCAGACCTCTAGTTGGGAATCTATTGCAAAAATAGGTTGAAACTCCGGAGCAAATCTTCAAGTATGCACTGAGCTGGAAGACTGTGATGGAAATGAATATTTAAATTACCACCCACAATAATCCGCAAGTAAAATTAAAATCCGCATTAAAATTCGCTATACAAGCCAGACAGTCATCCAACCGACTCAGGAACTCCTCCAGTTCATTTGAAGTACGGTACACAACCAAAAAAATAGTACTATGGTGATCAGAACTATGCCAGTAATTTCAATCACGAACTCTCTTCAAAAAGCTTGTAGATTTAACTTTTTGAAATTCATATCCTTATTGACGTAAATAGCAACACCACCATGACTATGTACTGCGACAGAAAGAGTTAGCAGATACCAAATCATCTATAGAGTTGTAGAATGATAACTTATTTCCTCGAATTTTAGACAATGCTCACTTATGCATATATACTGATAGCATAAGATCAAACAAGTTAACAAGATTAAACTTTGTACCCAGGCACTGGACATTAATATAGCCTATACTAAATTTGACATTTCTTTTTGCTTCTAAGAGTTTAGCTGTTGATCTGGACTCCTCCGAAAAAACGAACGTTTAATGTTTGTCTTTGGAAAACAAATTAATACACCCTCCGGCCATAATTCGGAATTCCAGAGAACATACTTGTCTTCTTCAGATATTGACAACTTGAATGATTTGTAATTTGTAAACTTTGAAGGTACCTCCTCACATATTACATTACTTTTACAATGAGTTGTACCAAAGAATTAACAGACAGCTAAGAGCTTTATTTTAAATCTATAAATAAGATCAAACATAAAGCATTGGTCAACTTATTGATAAAATAACATAGGCGCACCAGATCAATAGATACTACAGAATTAAAAATAAAGTGTTTCTTAATGGTTCATTACAAAACATTAGGAATGCTAAATGGAAATTTCAAATAAAGAAACAAATTGGTAAAACCCAGTTAATTGAATAAAATAACATTTCAAACAATTTAAAATGAGGAGAATGAACGCTTTAGACATGAAATACGATGCATATACGAAGTATTGAGAAACTAAAAGAAAAGTCACGTTCTAACTTGGCAATTTAGCCTACCTCTAAAATGGTTCTACATAGAAAAACATAAATTCATAGATCATCAATTGTTACGTCAAACAACTAAATAAGAGACATGCTCTTTGTTTTTCAATGCAAAGGGAATGAGAACAATTTGATTCTACAACTAGCAAGTTATGAAATGCCAAGTTCTCAAAAATGAAACATTAGCTAGGCTAAGCTAAGCCTTTCAGTTTAAGACTCAAAGTGATGTACAGTACTTGGTGACACACTTCTTCTCATGCCAATGTTCATCTTGCTAAGAACGATAAAACTAGAAATTGAATTTTTATAACAACTACTTGTTTATTAGCTAATTTTTCTATGATAAAGGTTGCAGTGTATCAAATAAATAAAAACTGCAGAAGTAAAACATTACCTTTCAGGATGCTCAATAACAGCATCGTTTTCTTCCACTTCAAGGTCTATTGTTTCAATAGGTACAGCCATAACGATAAAAAGTTTGTGAATTCCTGCAAATTTTGAGTAATTAAATTTTATCTAAAAGTAAATCCAGTGATCGAACTTTGATTCTTCAACTACGATGAAACTGATGGGTGAAGGGCTATTATGGAGAAATGCTAAAGAGAGTGAATGATGATTATCATGAAAATAGCACTGATAAAGGTCTACCACTACACTACCAGCATGCAATTTGAACAGACTTCAACAAACTTTATTATTGGTTTGTATTGATGAAAATCATATTTTTTATAAAATATTAATTTTTATGATCAATAAAATATTTTTGCTTTATTCTGTGTGTTCTACGAGTTCAATGTACAATGAGGCAATACATATGAGGCGGCATCTAAGCATAACTAATTTGAACGCACCACTTTTGAAAAATAAGACTTCCTTGAAGGGTGAGTAGACAGACTATTATCTATTTGAAAAGTGTACTTGAAGATGAATGACGTTCACGTCATAGAGAAACAGCTTTGTCAATTCTCTGCACAATAATTGCCTTCTATAGTAGATAGCTGATTCCAGTATATCCGAATTGATATTGTTTATTTTGTTAATAAAAATTGGTTATTATATTTTGTCAAAAAAATATTATGTTCATTGATATGATATCAAATTTCCATGATTATTGCTTATTGTTTTGAAGGGACGGATTCAAGGATCCGAAGGTTTTTAAAAACTTAAGTTCTCAAGCATCAACCGAAGCTTATTGTGTTCCTAAATAGTAAGTTAGTTAGGCAAACCAATACCTGTGTTCTTTACAAGAACCAGGAGTTTTTCCCTATACTAACATCCCATTCATCACCGGTTGCTTGTTGCAATCCGGTGTGATATGCCTGGCAGTCTCTTTCAGACTGATTAGTCCTCGTGACCTACATAAGTTCCACTCCTGGCCTTCTTTGAAGGTCCTACAGCTGAGGAAGGGGTGGCCAAGCTACCTCTAGGGCGCCCGGCCACCCTTGACTCAGCCCCTTGACCCACATTTGTGCCTGGAGTTTCACCCATCTCTGGTCTCTTGGGTTTTTCTTCAAGCCCCTCCGAAACTCTGCAGGGTCAAAAGCCTCACCTCTTCCAAGATGTTTTGCCTGAATGGCCATCCTTCTTTGAGCAGTGGTGAGTATTGGCCTCTCCACCCACAAACTCGTGACCCACTTGAGTTCCACTTCTGGCTTCTTTGCAGGTCCTTGCGCTGAAGGAGGGGTAGCCAAATTGCCTCTAGGGCATCTGGTGACCCTCGACTTAGCCTCTTGACCTACATTTGTGCCTGGAGTTTCACCCATCTCTGGTCTCTTGGGATTTTCTTTTTGCCCCTCCGAAACTGCCCTGATGGGGCAGATCCCGTGGGTTTGAAGGCAAGGCAACTTCTGGAGTTGCCCTCAGAATCCATTTTAGTCGCCTCCTACGACAAGCATGGATACTGTGGGTGAATTCTGGTTTTCAACACATTCTTCAGTACGATGATTGACTCAAAGCTCTCCCAATCCACAGGGGGCAATTTTATGAATAAGATTGACATTTTAATGATTAATCACACTTTAAAAAGGTCATTTTTCAGAACTTGAAAAGGAAAGCAATGTCTGCTTTGTTAAACACTATTGTTAATCGAATACTGACTTTATATCATGGATCTCACCAACATATAAATGATCAACTCATGCAAAAATGTAAAATATGACTACAAATGTCAACCTTTCAGTGTGAATCAGTATGTAGATTCATTTGATTAATTAGGCTACTGTTATTAGTTTCATGTCTTAAAGTCAGCTTTTTATTATTCGAGGAATAAAAAATTATTATTAAATTTAATTTACTCTGACTAGGTCTATAGAAACAGACTTTCTACAGACCTTGTACTGGGATGAATTGAATCACGACCATGACTGCCATGTCTTTATTTATAAAATGCAAAACTGTGTACACTGTAGTCCTATCCACAAAGTAGAAGACTCTTCTTCTATGTGTCCTATCTTTCCCACCGACTTTATAAAAAAAATCTTACTATAGTTGACAAATGATTATCTGCAGTCTTATTAAATTTATCTCTTTTCTCTATAGGGCTACTTGTAATATAAATATAAAAAAATAAAAATCTCAGTACCCTTTTTGAATTATTTCATCACAACATGTTTCAACATTGATGCCATTTTCAAGTGATATGAAGTAGTAATTAAATAAATACTGCTGGAAGATTCTTATTTTTGATCATATGTTAGTGTATTTATATGATTTTATGAACTAGGAATATAAATTTTGGATTTAAATTTGCATGATTCTATAAAAAATGGGGTTATTGGTGTCTAATTGGATTAATTTTATTATTTTATCTCTGTTCAATTTTGCTGCTTCATAAATATGAAATTAACAAATAATGCATTCAAACTGATAAAAAAGAAATCAAATTTAAATGTACAACAAGATAAGTTTAAAAAATCTGGAATCTATGAACTTAAATGTAGTGATTGCATCAAATTCTATATCGGACAAATGGGTAGAAATTTCCATATCAGGTTTTGAGAACATATCCAAGCACTAAAATCTAAAAATTATACACAAAAGTCAGCAATTGCTGAACACTTGATAGATTCAGGCCATAATTTTACAGATATAAACTCCAATATGAAAATACTAAATTATGGTAATAAAAGTGGAAAACTGATTGTTAAAGAAAAGTCTTCATATTTCATATTAATGAAGTGGCAAAATTAAACAGAGGTAAAATAATAAACTTAATCCAATTAGACACCAATAACCCCATTTTTGATAGAATCATGCAAATTTAAATCCAAAATTTATATTCCTAGTTCATAAAATCATATAATTACATACACTAACATATGATCAAAAATAAGAATCTTCCAGCAGTATTTATTTAATTATTTCATATCACTTGAAAATGGCATCAATGTTGAAACATGTTGGAAGCATTATATGAGAGGATGGAAAAGATAGACTAGATATAAAGTGCCAAATCAGAGAAGCTAAGGGTATGTTCATCAGTAAAAGGCAGCTTCTTTCCTCAAATAGTCTATCATTGGAAATAAGAAAGAGACTAATAAAGAGTTGCATTTGGAGTATAGCTCTCTATGGGTCTGAAACGTGGACTATTGGTAAGGCTGAGGAAAAGACTCTAAATGCTTTTGAAGTGTGGTGTTGGAGGCGTATGCTCAAAATAAAATGGACTGACAGAGTTACGAATGAGGAGGTATTCCAGAGGGTGGTGGAAAAGAGATCTCTTCTGAATTTTCTCAGGGACAGACGACATTCTTGGATTGGACACATAATAAGACACGACACATTCATGTCAAGTATTCTAGAAGGCACAGTTGATGGACAAAGGGGTTGTGGCAGACCCCGGCTACAGTATCTAGGACAAATGACAAAGGATCTGGGTGCTATAAACTATATACAATGGAAGAGAGTAGCAATGGACAGATTTAGATGGAAGGCCAATCAAATGATTGAGCTGTAAGAAGAAGATGTTGCACATTTATGGCAAAATGCAGTAATAGATTTTCATGAAATTTGACAGGTATGTTCTTTTTTTAATTGCGCTTTGATGTATATACAAAGTTTTTGGAAATTTTGCATTTCAAGGATAATATAAAAGGAAAAAGGAGCCTCCTTCATACACCTATATTAGAGTAAAAATCTGGTGTGGCACACTCACACAACTTTCCTTGCCATTATGATATCACGTACACCCTGAGTACCTTCAGAGGTGAGTGATTGATACCCAGGTGTTGCTCCTGGATGACTTAGCTCAGTCGTAATGTGGGTGGGGAAAGGAGGCAAGTCGAAGTTCCTCTTCTTTCTTCTTTGTGGACAGCACGTCCTGGTGCTTCTGACGGCGTGAAGGTCGCTCTCTTCTCTGATGACACCACTTCGATGTAATTTTGTATTGGCCTTACGGCCTCGGTTCTGCTCCAGTATAGTAGGAAGAGGAAGGATAGATAGGAGGGACGGCAGCCAATGGGCCGCTGTGCCCGGAGAGGATAGAAGGATAGGGATGGCAGCCAACGGGCCACTGTGCTCGGAGAGGATGGGAGGATAGGGACGGCAGCCAACGGGCCGCTGTGCCCTGGGAGGATGGAAGGTTAGGGACAGCAGCCAACGGGCCGCTGTGCCCTGGGAGGGTGAGAGGATAGGGACGGCAGCCAACGGGCCGCTGTGCCCTGGGAGGATGGTAGGTTAATGACGGCAGCCAATGGGCCGCTGTGCCCTGGGAGGATGGAAGGTTAGGGACGTACGGCAGCCAACGGGCTGCTGTACAAGGACAGGAGGTCAGGGACGTACGGCAGCCAACGGGCTGCTGTACAGGAGAGGAAGGTTGGGAGCAGAATGCTGTGGTCTGGGGCTCGTCCGGCATTTATATACACTCCCAAAGCAGAGGGGATGGAGTTTCGCTGCTGCCAGAGGCAGTAAGAATCGTCTTGATGCGCGGAAGATGGTGCGCCATCAGTACCCTCCTTATCTCTGTGGTCAGCCAGCTTTGCTGATAGCCGAGCGTCTTTCAATAATATTATTAATTATTTTTTTGTCACAATTTTACTTTGTGACACCCCACTCCTACTTGGGGGGTGGGGGGGGGATCAGAGCCCTCTATGGCACCACCTTAAAAGGTGTGAGCCATCTAGGCATCACCTTAAGAGGTGTACACCTCTCAGGCATCACCTTTAGAGGTGTATGCCACTCACTATGAGTGTCATCTATACCTGGTCCACAGGTACATATTTACACTGTCCATCTGGTAACCGAACTTTCATACGTGATCGACCTGCTTGTCTGCGCTTTCCTGGTGTTGTGTTGAGGTGACACAGCACCGGATCCTTATTTCGAGAGGTGCCTGGTCTGGGAGCCTGTGACTGTGGGAATATCTCTTTGACAGTCATAGGGTGTGTTGACTTTTCCACATCCATGTCAGTCAATGGTGGCATTGAATCTTTCCTTACCACCTTTCTGTTTGTTGGGCGAGGCAGGATTGTGGAATTGTCTTTAGATGATGATATTCACCATTGTTTATCCTCTTTGTGTCGACTGCCAGGCTAGATTCTGACTCGTCATGAGATGGTTTTTGTTCCATCCTAACCTCCACAACTTTCTCGAAGTTTGGAGTATTTGCTCTGGTGGTTGGAGCATGAATCGTGGCCTGTCATTCAGAGTTTCTCATCTCATCACAGGGATAAACTATGTCATCCCAAGATGCTTGTCCTGGAATGTAGAACAATTCCGCCCTTGTATCAATCCAGGCATCGACTCTGACTCCATTCAAATCAACCTGCTTGAACATCCTTCTGTTGCGACTTTTGTTGTCCTGAGATTTGGAAACTATGGCCGATATTGTTGGGACTGTTGTTGTCCTATTCCCCAATAAGAATGATCGCGTCTTAATAGGCTGACTTGAAGGATTCAGTTGGGGAGGATCCCACTCTACCTCTCTCGTGAATGTGTGAATATTCACCCTGTTTTCATGCATAAATTCCATGCCCAATAGCAACTCTTGTCCAAGTCCTTCCATTATAGACGCCACTAGTGGAACTGTGATTTGTTCTATAGTTACATTAGTTGTCAGCTTCCCATTTAATGGGGTAGATCGTCCATCAGCTAATATTGCGTGGTGGTGAGTTGGTACCTTCCTTATCATCCCTATTTTTTGGAGAACTTCATAAACCTCATTACTCATATAATTAGCTTCAGCGCCACTATCTAGCAATGCCCGACACTTTTTACCACCAATTGTCACGGTAATGAATAGTCTGTTGTCCCTTGATGACTCTTTGATCACAGGAATCGTCTGTGTCATTCGCACCACTGCTGTCTTGTTCGATGTTTCATTCCCCTTTTGCATGTCACAGACACAGTTCTGTGCTCTCTTTCTGCATGTTTTACATGGTGAGATTTCGGGACATTGTGATCTCCAGTGTCCCGGTTTTTTACATTGCCAACACACTGGTTCAGACTCATTAAGAGAGGGTCTGTTACTAGGAGTTTTCTCTATTTCGACCCTGGATCTTGTGATTTTTTTTGTGTCCTCGGTCTTGTGAACTCTCGAATTCTGTCTATTCTGTTTCTCCTCTGCTTTGATTTGTTCATACTCTTTTGCGAATTTTTCCAACTTGTCAATACTATGAACATCCGATTGCCGAATATACAATTTGTATCAAGGGAGAAGATTCTTATATACTCTCTGTAATTTATTCTCGTCTGTGAAACCTCCTCGTCGCCTCATGAGTGTCAGTACATATTCGAGAAATTCATCAAATGATTCACCTTCCCTTTGCTTCCTTGCCTGAATTAGATTCTCGAGGTCCTCCTCATAGGTAAGTGGGTAGTAGCGTGATCTGGAATCTGTCACAAAATTGTCCCATGATTTCCACTGCTCACGACGATTATGCATCCATAGAGTAGCTTTACCAACTAGTAACTCAGGTAGCGCGACTAGTAGTTGGTTGCCAGTGAGCCCATAGGCTTGTTGTAGCTAGTCTAGCCTTTCTAAGAAGCTGGGAGCATCTGACTGGCCATCAAATGACAGTCTCCAGCTTCTTACTTTGTCACATACCGCCCCTGGGTCCATGAGTGGAGATTGTGTTATTGTTGGAGGCAAGTCGAAGTTCCTTTTCTTTCTTCTTTGTGTCTCAGCTGGCGTGGACAGCACCTCCTGGTGCTTCTGATGGCGTGAAGGTTGCTCTCTTCTCTGATGATGCCACTTCGATGTAATTTTGTATTGGCCTTATGGCCTCGGTTCCGCTCCATTATAGTAGGAAGAGGAAGGATAGATAGGAGGGACAGCAGCCAACGGGCCGCTGTGCCCGGAGAGGATAGAAGGATAGGGATGGCAGCTAATGGGCCGCTGTGCTCGGAGAGGATGGGAGGATAGGGATGGCAGCCAATGGGCCGCTGTGCCCTGGGAGGATGGAAGGTTAGGGACGGCAGTCAACGGGCCGCTGTGCCCTGGGGAGATGGAAGGATAGGGACGGCAGCCAACAGGCCGCTGTGCCCTGGGAGGATGGAAGATTGGGGACAGCAGCCAACCGGCCGCTGTGTCCTGGGAGGGTGAGAGGATAGGGACAGCAGCCAACGGGCTGCTGTGCCCTGGGAAGATGGAAGGTTAGGGACGTACGGCAGCCAACAGGCTGCTGTACAAGGACAGGAGGTCAGGGACGTATGGCAGCCAATGGGCCGCTGTACAGGAGAGGAAGGTTGGGAGCGGAATACTGTGGTCTGGGGCTCATCCGGCGTTTATATACTCTCCCAAAATAGAGGGATAGAGTTTCGCCGCCGCCAGAGGCAGTAAGAATCGTCTCGATGCATGGAAGATGGTGCGCCATCGGTACCCTCCTTATCTCCGCGGTCAGCCAGCTTTGCTGATAGCCGAGTGTCTTTCAATAATATTATTAATTATTTTCTTGTCACAATTTTACTTCATGACAATGAAAATTTATCACCTGATGCTAGTGTTCCCGCGCATCTCAAGTCCACTATTCAAATATCTAAGCCAGCTGGTGACAGGACTATAACGCTGGAGATACACAAAGTCTGCTATCTCTTCATAGTGAATGATTTAATAGAATCAACAGTTGCCAACAGTTTGCAATTGAAAATAACATTTTATCGAATTTCGAGCTTATTTTAAATTTTAGGTGAAAATCTTACTGAACATTAATTATTGTAGAGATTTTCATGCTCAATCTTTTCCATTTAGAATTTTTTGATTAAATTGTATCTGAAGCCTGATAATTGGGAATCTAAAATCAAACTTTACCTAGATGGGGCGGAGCTCCTGAAATTTTTACAGATATGGGACTTGTGGCAGTTGATAGAGCTTAACAATGACTATTTCAAGTATGAATTTAATCGAAATCATTGGAGCCATTTTCGAGAAAATCGCGAAAACCCCTGTTTTTGACAACATTTTCGCCATTTCAGCCGCCATCTTGAATTGCATTTGATCGAAATTGTTCGTGTCAGATCCTTATAGGGGGAGGACCTTAAGTTTCAAATTTCAAGTCATTCCGTTGATTGGGAGATGAGATATCATACACAGATGCACATACACTCATATACACACACACACACACACACACACACACACACACACACACACCAATACCCAAAAACCACTTTTTTGGACTCAGGGGACCTCGAAACGTATAGAAATTTACAAATTGGGGTACCTTATTTTTATTCGGAAAGCAATACTTTCCTTACCTATGGTAATAGGGCAAGGAGAGTAAAAATCAGACTACGGAATTATTCATTATAAATCAGCTGACAAGTGATTACACAGATGTGTGGAGAAGCCAGTCTATTGCTGTATTTCCATAAAGTCTATAGTTTCAATCAGGTACTTGTGGATGAAAATATTGCGTGAGGTCTACTGTTCACAGAACTATCATAGTGAGGTCCACGTTATAATGACAGTGAATAAAGATAGAAGAATAGCGATGCCGATTCTCTGCAATAATTAATCATATTTCTACACTGTCAAAAACATAATTGGCACCGTTGTGGACCTAGAAAAGAATAGTACCACCGGCTTTGTCGAAAGATAGACAAGGATAGCAAAACCAAAGTTGATCAAATACTGTCATTATAACGTGGACCTCACTATAGTATTTAGATTATCTGCAGCTCGGTATGTGGATATTCTTTTAGAAAACTTCATTTCAGCTACATTTTTGACGTATAATTGATCGATCCCTTTAGTCTACACAGAATAGTATGCTTAGAAAAGCATTTCATTAGAGTATCTTTTTCTATATGGTTGGCTAAACTGAAATTTATCACAGTCATCTGGCTTTCATTATTATTTGAAAGTTGAAAGTTAAAGTTTTTGTACTGTAATATTTTGTGTTTTACATCAATTTGAATGTTGATGTAGTGTATCACAGTGTGTTTTTCTCGTTATTTATTTTAAAGAGATATAAGTTTCTTTGATTATTTTCTTGCTAATTTATTAGATTCAATTCAACTTTCATTTTTATAACCATGAGTTCACGTAGGCTTACAATGGGATTGAGAAATGAATATTCGCAGCCTCCTTGTTTGAATCTTTCTAAATTGAGAAAAAGAATTTCATCAAAATCAAGTCTCGAGAATGGTAATAATTTATCGAAGAAAAATCAATCACCATGCGGGTCAAACTTTTCAGGGTGCTCTGGTAAGATTTTGCCTACTCAGGAGTTTTGTGGTAGCCTTTTTATTATAGAATAAAGACTTGCAGATAGTTGAGATTGATTAATTATTTATAAGCATATATTCTATTTGTTATAATTAGTTATATTATAATCTCTATTACTTATAATTATAAGTTATAGAGTTTGTAAGATAGACAATATCTTAAGCTGCTTTTACACCAAAGTTATTAACATAATTTTTATTTCTCCTTTATAAATTCTATGAAATTGAACATACGGTAACTTATCATACACATATGATGAACATAAGTGTTTGTCAAGTTTCGTTAAATGTAATAGAATCTAACTTATGAGGATGGAAAAAACATTTTGTAATAGCTTTGGTGTAAACGCAGCTTAATGATCCCTTGGCCAGATATGAAGATAGAAGTGAGGTAGGATATTACAATATTATTTGCTTTCTTTAAAATCAAAATAATTAATAGAACAAAATTCTCAATCAATAATTTTATAAAAAAACTCTGAAGACTTTTGCTTCTGCGAGTATTGTCAACATAATAAATGCTAGAAGAAAATTCAATTAACTTAACTCTGTTACACAAAAATACAAGTCATTAGGCAGGAATCAAACCAAGCACCTCAACAACTTCGAATACAAACTAATTTTAATGCTCCCATAGTTTATTTCACTTATATTATTCATTTAATAAAACTGTTTTTCATTTTTTAGAAACGGCAGTGATTTCTTTTGGCTGTGATATATCTCCAGATTCTATTCCAAAAAAGAAAAAAGGCCCACTCAAAGGATATGGTGAGACTCTTTTGTCGCAACTCATTATTTTTATGATTCATATGTTTAGATATTCAAATACTATTTTAAAAAAGAAAATAGATCTCCTCAAAGGTTATGTTAACATTTTTCTTCTGTTGAACAACTCATAGAAATGTTATTTCTTTTGTTACTACTTTAAAAACATCCTATATTATATACTACTCCTATCCACATACATCCTGAAAGAAGTGGCAGATATCTTGGATAGCTCACTGCTCTTGCTGGTGAATGCTTGTCTGTCTGAGGACGTTTTCCCGTATTGTCTCAGAGTGTTCAATATACAGTGCCAATTTCTGAGAAATGCTGTCCAGAGGACATTGGAAATTTCCGACCAGTCTCTATTGTGCCAATAATTGGTAAGATCATAGGGACGGCTGGCTATGTTGAGACAGATGACCAAGTTTCTTGAACACAACAATCTGCTTGGAGACATGCAGCTTGGGTTTAGAAGGGGGAGGTTCACCTCGTCAGCTGTGGTTAGTCTTGTGGAAAGGATTAATGAGTCTTTTGAAGGCCAGGGATCAATTGGCCTTGTCCTATGTGACCTGTCAAAGGCATTCGACTGTGTGTCCCAAGATGTCTTGCTCAGGAAGTTGGGCAGATACGGGGTTCAGAGCAGAGCATGGGGTGGGGATGATTGCTGATTACCTCAGAGACAGAAAGCAGGTTGTATCCATCATGAGTGCTGCCTCTGTTAGGGCATGGAGTACCGCAGGGCTCGGTGCTTAGACCATTGTTATTCTTAATAGTGATTAATGACCTGCACCTGAACAACTCCAGGTTGCTCTTTGTCGACGACACCACCATCATGGGACAGGGCAAGAGGCCCCAGGCAGCCAAGAAAAATGCCCATGAGCTTTTCGAAGAGGCCAAGAGTTGGTTCTGCGCAAATAAGCTGAGGTTGAATGAGAGCAAAACTCGGGAGATAATGTGTACTTTGGCCAGATCAGCAGATATTAGTGCAGCTTCTGTCTCTTTGCTTGGATTCAGCGTGGACACCAAATTGTCTTGGGAGCCTCACATTATTGGAGTCTACAAAAAGCTGTCACGAGTAATCTATTTACTTCGTAAAATGAGAGGACTTCTGAGTGTCGACGACTGCTGATGCTGATTTACGCGATGTTCAACTGTCACATCCAGTATAGAATATGGGTGTGGGGACATTCGGCTCATGCAAAGGACATTCTCCTACGCCAAAAGAAAGCACTCCGTGTGATGACGTTTAGCAAGTTTGATGATCATTGCCAGCACATATTCCAACGGTTGGACATTCATACTGTGTATGGACTGTACATATTAGCATCACTACCTCATGTCAAAATACACCTGTCTTCGTTTTCAAGAAGAGAGGAAGTGCACACTCATGACACTCGAGGAAGGAACAACTTGGATGTGCCACGCCGTCGTTTGTCTACGGTCAAGGATTGTTTTCCAGTGCTGGCAATCAGGATGTTCAACTGCCTGCCACGCTCACCTACTGCATTCAGGAACACCCTATCAAGGTGGCTCATTGGGAGGAGCTTCTACTGTTTAGAAGATTTTTGATGTTGACTTTGCTGGTCTGTGACGCCGCCATTCAAGTAAATTGAGTTTTTAAATTTTGACACGATCTATCCAGGGAACCCTGGTCTTGGATCGTGTTATTGGATATAAAACTGAAACAGATCTCCTCAAAGGCCTATGGTAACATACTGATTTATTACTAGAAAAGTATAAGTTAAGTAGAAAAATATTCACTCATTGAAATGTGATGTTTGTACCGCCTCTTTAATATTCGAAAATGATTCCAGGTGATGGCAAAGAACTTATTGAAAACGATGAAAACTCTCCTGATATACAAGCATCAGTATCAAATAGCAGAGTGAATAGCGTTGATCAAGAAACACAAACAGGTACAACGGCTTTACCGTATACATTTATTAATCGTATTATTTAACGCTATCAGGTGCCATTCTAATCAAATCAAATGAAAATTATTCATTTTTTAAATGTAGGGAAAAGGCGTTATAAAATCTAGGCGTCCTAAACACAAATGACTTACTTGTATAGGCTAAAAGAGTTCACCAGAGTCTGTATTTTTTGAACCAGCGGCCTTCCCAGTTGACCGAATACAAAATTTCAGTAATCTATTACAACGCTTCTATTACCACTAATTTGAAAAAAACACATATATAGCACCATGAAAACATACTCTACTGGCTACACGAATCTTACTTCTTGATTTCTGAGTTGTTAGAGAGAAAAATTCTTGTAATTTATTAATCGTTATTAGGTGTTTTAATTAAATGAATAAAGATAAATTAGCTTACAGCTAATTCAATATAATATGATTAACCGGGGTGCCAATATCTTGTTTATAGATATAAATTCATAATTCTATCGCCTGGCTTTGTTGGTCGCTTATTAAATGTAATGAATCATTGAATCTATTTTATTTTCAGTTTCTCTGAACAGTAATTTTTATATTCAACTCGTATTCTATATTCCTTATCATATATTCATCAAGTTTTCATTTTCTCATTAACTCTTCATTTTGTTTCAGATGTTCCAAGTAGGCCTAAAGGTTATGCCAAGAAAATAAAGCTTCTTTTGATATCCTTACTAGGTAAAGTTACTCATCCATTACATTTTTCTATAAATATTTATACAGATATTGGACAAGTTTAGAAATTTTGGCTTTCCTTGTTCGTAAAATAATTTTTTATTCCTTTCTATAAATCTCCATACAGAGGGTTGTCTAGTCTTTACAGTTTGGCTCTTCTTGTCTCACTGTTAAGAATCAAATACCGTAATTGAAAGCTATGTCAAGAAAAATAATGCCGCTCTAAATAAACAATGAGATCCATAAGGAAATTAAACTGACAGAAACTTCGAGTCTGATATCAAGAAGAATTAGAATTATTATTCATTTAATTAAATGGTCTCAACTGTGGTGAAAGCGTTTCTTAAAAACTCAATCACTTATTGACATTTTTAGCAAATAATGAAATTCAAAGAATTATTTATGTTAATGAACTCCTATTTTTTATCATTCAAATTTAAAGTTTTGACTTTTTTTGTGTTTCAGTATTTTTCTGTTGTACTCAAATTGATTTTCTTCAAATTATAGAAGATCTCCATGATGAGTATTTTTCAAGGTATTTTACAATGACTACCCGTATTGACTCCAATTATCATATGATTAATGTGATTGATAATAGTACATACAGATTGGATTTCTTGTTCAATCATTTAGGGCCGGTTTCCGAGCTCGGGATTTAGGTAAGTTCTAGACTTTAAACAAAACAACTGGAGTCAGAAAATTGGCTTTCCAAAACGGGGCGTAGTCGCAGTAAATAGTCGCAGCAAAATAAATCTTTATTTCTCATTTCCTTGACGAAATGAAACATTCCTAAGTAATTCAAAATAGCTGAAACTTTACACTACTTTCTCTTATTTTATTTTGTGTTCAATTCCCTAGTTTTTCGAAATTTAATTTTATGGGTTAATTGCGGACTGCGACTACGCCCCGTTTCAAAAAGCTGATTTTCTGACTGCAGCTGTTTAAAGTCTAGAACTTAGCTGAATCCCGAGCTTGGAAACCGGCCCTTAAAGGTATAGAAAGGTATACAATGTTTTCAATATTTAGTAAATCTATACGAACAGATAATTGTGATATTGTACCCGGCAATGCTCTAGACCAAATTCTCAGTGTCTTAAGACCTTTAAATACTTCTCGTGCTTACTTATTACTTCCTCCTCATGATCTGCTCCTTGGAACAAAAAGCTACTGTTTGGAAAACGTTCTAATATATTCATGTTTATATAAGTCTTAATATGTAAGTCAGTATTCATATTCTAGATAAATTGACCATTATCTTTCTTTTTTTATAATGTGGATACTTGGTTGTGGTACATATCTCTTAATTTACAATTTCAGGTTGAATCCCTCTGAAGCTCTTCTAATTGATAATGGAAATACAGCCGCTCCAACTTTGTTTCTGGAGGATATGGCTCAGTTGCAAGCGAAAGTTGAAACATTGGAGAAGGTAAAATATATTATACAAAATAATGTGAAATTACAAATAAATTTTCTTAAAATATGCAGCAAATAATTAATTTTATTAAGATTATCAAAGGAAATATCAGTAAGATGATATGAGTAACCTTTATAAAGTCCATTATAAAATGATATTCTCATAAAATAAGTTGAAGTGAACTTGTGTTATGCTTAAAAGATAGTGCGAACAATCTATCAAGCCGGTATCGAAACTAACTCAAAAATAATATTTTAAATCACTTTTTTATTTCAGTTGATGTCTATTTATTTATTCAGTTGAAGTTTATTTTAATTCAAGTATCCCTATACATGGAAACGATAGTTTTTGCTTCAAATTTGTTTGGCTAGAATTTCTTCATTCAAGATTCAGAAATGAACGTACGCCATATTAATGTATTTTTATGAGTTGTAGGTGAAGATATTTTAACTGATCCTTTTCTCAGTTATGATGTTTTATAGTTTACAGATTCATTCTGCGTTCTATTCACTAATCTGGCTATTTGTAGTACTGTGAGCCGTGAAGTTAGAGTTACCAGTCTGTTCAATCGAAATCTATTTTATTTCTTTCCATTTTATTTTACTCACCAAACCAAACTAAGCTCACTAACTTGGGCTAAGTTAGGTCTGCTCTCTGAGTTCTTTAACGTTTGAAGAGTCACCCGTAAACTGAGTCGGTAGAAATATTATGCATAGTTATTTACTCTACTAATAGTATGGTATTTATATTGAATATTAATTTCCCACTTGATCCATTGTTGTCTTATTTCTCATGAGATATAATGTATGAATATTGGTTTGTTCTAGGCTCTAGTGCTACTACAACAGCCGAAAGCCATGCAGATCAACAGAGCAGCTGGTAAGTAATGTGGCAGTGGGATATTGAATTAGACGGGGTTTAAAATAGATCAAAATATCTTGAATAATCGGGTTGAAAAAAAATTCATATTGAAATTAGTATCTTGCAAACCCATCAAGCTATAAGGATATTTATCTCTTAGGCTACATATAAGTATGGAATAATTTTTAAAATATCAAGTTTGAATTGGAATATATTGAAACAGAAAAGCTATCCATGAATCTATTGACAAGTTAATAAGTGAAAATTATTTGGAGCATTTGAAATGGAAGGGGAAAAATTTCCCACTATCAGGAAGTGGAAGAACTTGAATTGTTGAACAAAATATTTTGACCAATATGTTCATGATCCATTCAGTTTTAGAACTAATCTCGTAGTCTAGTTTTATTTTCTGTAAATGATAATTAATTTATGTAGGCCTAATTAGATTACGTAATGTGGCTGTTTGGCATACACTAACTGTTTGAGTTATTCAAATCTAAAGTGTAACAGTCACAGTACAAACAATATTAATATTTATGAACAACATCTCGTCAAGAGTTTGACTCATTTACTCAATTACAAACGTTGCGTACTAAAATTTTCTAGTACTTTTTTGTTGACTCAATAAAGGCAATAATCATTCCTTCGTACCTAGCAGCAGCGTACTTACAGCAAATTTGTGTATGTAAATACTTGTTAAAATCTATTTGCAGATAAAATGATTGAGCAGTTGTATGGTCCAATGCCAGACTATGCCTTGGAAGCGACCGGAGGCAGTATCATCGATACTCCAAATACACAAACATACTCTTCATCTGGAACTCTATCAATCTTCGGATTTGATTTTTGGAAAGAAATGGTTTCTCATCCACGTCTCTTAATCAAGGTGAGAAATAATATTAATATTAAAGATTTCTCCACTTTTTGAAAAATCATGGAGTTTACTTAGTACATTCATTTTCATTTTTTGAAGTTCATGATGATGATTATTCAGTCAAGTAAACCGTTATTGACGGTTTCAGGGATTGATTCAACCTGGAGAATGCTGGACATTCAAGGGCACAGTTGGCAGTGTAGTCATTCAACTGTCACTACGTATCAAAGTGTCATCGATCACACTGGAACACTTTCCTGATCACCTTCTACCATCAGGCAGGCCTACACTTTCTGCTCCAAAGATCTTCTCAGTAATAGTAAGTTATTCATAATGTTCTATGACAATAATATCAGTGACACAAACAACATTAATTACAATTTTACCATTGTATTGTAATATTCAAGTTGTTTTTCGGAATAAATAAGCCATAATACTAATCTTCTAATCATGACAAACTGGTAATTTGCAAATAATTAGCCTAATAGCAACGTTTGAAATATAGTAACCGTGTCGAAGATTTTTTTACAAACATATAGTTGACCTATTTTTTGAAATTATTCTATGTAGGGTAAATAACAAACGCAAACCAAGTTGTACTAAGGCAGAAATGAATATTGTTAATAGGTTATTGAAGCTACTGAGAAACAATTTTCAGGTGCCATTTCCATTATAGTGATATTTACTTTCAGTATACTTTATAAATACAATAAATCACTGCTTTCCATCAATTTAAAGTGAATATGACTAAATTGCAATCGATTCTAAGCAGCCCGATCCATATTTGAAACAGATTGCAACTTTATGAAAACAACACTAATCTCGTTCTCACTGGCCAATCGCCATACCAATGTTTGAAAATTACATCATGTATCGCATTAATGGGAATCGTCTTCTGTAGACACGCACGGCTATTATTGTGGTGTGGAGTTTGTTGAACCGCTCTGTTACTGTACAGCTGGCCACTAACGGTGAACGAGCATGCACATACCACATACACATTCGACTTACATTGTTTTGACATTACAGCTATGATCACAGCGAAACGCTTCGAGCAACATTTTTTGATGTTAGGTTTTTGTATTTCCAATTCATGTTCTTTATTTTTTCTTCGTTGCTCTATTCGAGGGTAAATGTTGTATGTAAATGAATAATTAAACAAATATTTTTCAGCCTAGATCTCCCCGGTTCAAACCCGCTCGTCACCAAAAGTTTTTGAACACTCCTTTGTTATCGGATGGGCACGTCAAACTGTCGGTCCCGGCTGAAGTATGACAGTAGTAAGGTCTATTGACGGTTTAAATTATATACTCAGGCGAGGTGGAACTTCCGTCAGGAACTCCCCACCAATAAAAGCCATACGAATATTATATTATCATTACAAATTGTAATTTTCCAGTGGTTTATTGATTATTGTTTTTTTTTATTCTACGTTAGAAGCCTCTCGCTGATTTAGTGTATGTGCATGCACGTTCAACCGTTAGTGGCCAGCCTTAGACAATGTGCTTTCCTTCGCGAGCCTTGATTTTTGCCTGAATTTTATTGCAGTCTATGCAACCATCTTAGGAAACTAGGATTAATTTAGTATGAGAGATTTTATAACGTAAAATCAGACAGGATTCATATGTTTGATATCAGTTAGTACGTATTACAGGCTCAATACTCTGCTAAAGATACGGATAACTTCAATGACTGGGTTTTACTTTGTGAAGCATTTTTTTTAGAATGACAAATTCTCAGTAAGATATTTTATAACGCTCATTTTTTGATTTAACTTACAAATTTTAGATTTTTCTAAAATATTTTTAAGCAATGGAACAAACAACAGTCCTGGTGGGTCGAGACCTTAATTTAGTATAGAACACTTCTTGTAACATTGTAAGATGGTGGCTCATTCTTTATTTCTCAAAAACTTTTATTCTATTTTATACTAGCCTACTACTGTATTTATTTATACTGCAACTTGCAACTATATTTTGTACTACTGGAATAATCCAGTTATTTATAAAATTTCATTGTTTCTAGGCTGTTCCAGATTGTGAAAATTGCAAGCCAAAGCACTTGGGTCTCTTTGAATACAATTTGTTTGGGCCAGCTAGGCAGACATTTATTGTTGGCAGAGAGGTGAGTTAGAAACTACAATAAAACCAGTTTAACACCTACTCACCCAAGACAGACAAGTGGCACAGTCTCTAAGACAGTTCAGTTGAACAGCAGAATATAAAAATCGACTGGTCATGCACTTCATGATAACTGATTGAAACAATACATGATAACTGATTGAAACAATACATGATAACTGATTGAAACAATACATGATAACTGATTGAAACAATACATGATAACTGATTGAAACAATAAAGGCCGGAACACACATAACCGCACCGAGCCTGCGCCGTCGTACGGCCGAGTGTCGGACGTACTACGGCGAGTGAGAAAACAAAGGCTTTCAAACGTGTCGAAACACATACTACCGCACCGCGCCGTCATCAACTAGTTCAGTTTACTTTTTGACGGTGACGGTGCGGCCTCGTGTAACATGGAGAGTGAAAAACTTATTGAAGAGATACGGAATTTTCCAGTTTTGTACGATCAAAGTGATGAGAAATACCACAATGCTGAATACAAGTATTTTTATCATACAAAAATATTCGTAGAACTTAATATTTCATCATCTATGAGACGAGGAAACAAGGTATTAAATTCTCCCTCAATGGATCTTGATTTCCAGGCACTATCCACCCAAGTTCTCTTCCTCCGCCTAATTGATGTTTCCTCTTTTACTTCTTCTAGATTCAAAGCAATCATTGCAAAATCACTGTTCCGAAATTTTGAAAACATAATTGAGATCACAATCAGAGATCAGAACACAGTAGCACAATGTCAAAATCTCATAAAATTTAACACAATTTGAATAGTTTTCTGATCACATTCATAAATCAGAACACAGTAGCACTACAGAACTGTGACACTGCTGCCGCTCGGTTGTCGCACGGAGTACGTGTGTTCTCCTACCACCATCACCGTGGCGCGGGCTTAGCTCGGCCGTAAGTCGGCGCGGGCTCGGTACGATTATGTGTGTCTCGGCCTTGGACGTGAATAACAGGTCGCCCCTTCAGTCAACTTCTTCATTTATTTTAGAAACTGACCACACTGCAGTGCAACAAATGCACTTCCGGAATTTTTTATCTACATTCTGGTTCTCGAATCTTAGTTTTCGGCTTACTTCCATATTATCCATTTCAGAAAGCACGATGACTACAACGCTACTAATTGGATAATAAAGAACCCGAACTCTTCCCTGTGGTATCACCCTCCATATCTCATTCCTGTTGATTAACGTTATTTTGCAACTATAATATAATAGATGTTCGCATGATTTGCAAATAGAACTTTAAACCTGATCATAGAAGCACTGGTTAGATAATTTGAACTTTCAAAAATTGTAAAGGTAGAACAGGCTGCGAAAAGTTTAGATTGATGATTGGTTTGACAGTCACAGAGATGACTATATATACTACTCAACACCCCCTGTGTCCTGTGTTTCTGTATAATAAGGTTCTAATGTGGAAGTAGAAAGAGGACACTGCATGATCAGTACCATAAATCAAAACATTATCATTACATTGCAGTAGTAGTACTACCCTAATATTATCAACCAGGATTAGCTTTATTAATTGAGTGTTCGCGAACTAAGGGTATGATCACATATAGTGAGGTCCACGTTATAATGACAGTATTTGATCAATTTAGGTTTCGCTATCCTTGTCTATTATTCGACAAAGCCGGTGTTACTATCCTTTTCTAGGTCCACAACGATGCCAATTATGTTTTTGACAGTGTAGAAATATAATTAATTAATGCAGAGAATCGGCATCGCTATTCTTCTATCTTTATCCATTGCCATTATAACGTAGACCTCACTATAGGATGCGTGTATGTGCAAGTGCAAGTCAGATCATGCCGAGAAACATAATCTGGAGAGAGAGATTGAAACACGTAAGGACTTGTCTATAGATGCTCACACTGAATTCAACCAGCAAGTGCACAGGTTCAGTGTGAGTGTTCCTATTGCTCTTCCCGGATTTTGTTTCTCATCTGTGCGTGCACTTGCATCTAATGTTGCATATTGATAATACCATCCAATGTGATCATACCCTTAGATTCACACATAGATTATTGTCAAGAAACTAAGAAACGAGTATATACCTAGATTAATAAACCAGCAAGTCTTTTCTACCAAAATATTTTGTCTACTGAAATCGATAAATTGCCAAACTGAATGTGAAAGAACAATGCTTATTTTTCTATTAATCAAGTCATTCTGCATAAGTGTACAGTAGTTTCATATTGATTTCCAAGGGTCTTGCAGATTTGACACCTAATGAGATCGGACTCCACAGAGTTGTTTTGTCAATTGGTGAAGTAGGCTAAAACATCGAATATTGTTCAAGTCAGTTGAAAATAAAGTTATATTTTGTTTCAGCTATTTGAATCCATGCCAGGTGTCAGGATCATCGAAATACACTTTACTGCAAATCATGGAAATCCTGTATTTACCTGTGTTTATCGAGTCAGAATTCATGGAGAACCACACCCAAATTGAAGTTATCATCTACAAGGATCTGCAGAAATCATCTTCAAGAATCTAAAACATCTATTATCTAAAATTATATGTAGCATTTTAGTTTGTAGACTAAATAACAAAGTCACTTTATGAAAATATAACAACTGTTCTCAATCAACTAAATAAGAAACTGTGATAAAGACTTTGTAATAGGAACAGCTACAGTATATCCTACCCTAATTGAAGTCATCATCTACAAGGATCTGCAGAAATCATCTTCAAGAATCTAAAACATCTATTATCTAAAATTATATGTACCATTTTAGTTTGTAGACTAAATAACAAAGTCACTTTATGATAATATAACAAGCTGTTCTCAATCAACTAAATAAGAAACTGTGATAAAGACTTTGTAATAGAACAAATTACCGTATAATACGGTAATATATCAGTGGTTAAATTCTAGATGAAATTGAAGTTTTTGGTGGCATATTTTGGAGGATAGTCAATTACAATACGATTTCAGCTTTCTCCTTTTATCCATCTTGTTTTAAACTCTCTGTTTTATAATAGTTGTAAAAATTATGTTACTTTTTGAACTTTTCAAGTTATAGTATTTAATTTAAAAAATATGTTACTATCTGTGAAACTATAATAATTATCTAATCATTGAAATTGTGAAACTTGTTACAAAAAGAAAAACGGAATAAAAATTATGTTCAAACTATTTTAATGGAGTGAGAATTACTCGAACATTTGAATAAACCCATGTTGAAACACTAAATTAATCATGAGTAGGTAATTCATTATTATGGGTGACTGATTCTGGTTTACTTTACACAATCATCCTTTTTAAAGGCCGATTAAGGTATAATTATGCTGAAGGGAAATTTGTAAAAACATATAACCGCATTTTATATAGGCTGCGATATATTATTGCGAGTTACTATAATGCCAGGAATTTACATTACAATTTACTGGAGAGTACAGAGTTCCTCTCCAATATACCTGTACAGGCCAGATATCACACGTAAGCTACGTTGAACCGGATGAGTAAAACATGTCCAAGCTTGATAAATAATCGCAAGATTGAAAAAATCGCAAGACAACCATTTCTGCCCTCAAAGGTCAGGATGACATGAAACTGATTTTATATATGTCTATTATTATATTTACTTTCAAATTATCTATGACCAATATTTGAGATATAGCCCAGTCAACAAAGTGTTATAGGGGGAAAAGCTTGGAAGACAATTTTTGACCCCGCAGTTCTGTTTAGGGTGGTGAGGAGGTAAACATATCAAAAGTCCCTACCCCCTGTGCTAAGGGGGTGGGGGTGGTTCAAAGGTACCATTTTTTGGTTTCTCGCATATAACTCGAAAATTATGCATTTTACAGACATGACTGTTCTATAAAAAAAGATTAAAGCTCACGTAATTTCCTACAATATTGGTCGAACAACCTTTTCTATATCTCTTCCACTTTTCGAGGTATCCACTCTAAAAGATGTGACAATTTTTGAAAAAAACACATTTTCCTTAAATTTTTTGCTCATAACTTTTTGATTATTTCGATGGGAAAAATCCATGCTGATCATGAGCTTATAGAGCATCAAATTCTCTTTAGTTTGATGTATAATTTTACGCACATCCCCACGACTGTAGCAGCAGCTTCAGTGTTGAGTGTGAGATCTTGTTATGCAAAAATATACCAATTGACAAAGGAATTTGAAGAGAATGTTTTGAACACAATTTTTGACTTCGCAGCTTTGTTGGGACCAGTTAGTGGGTGAACATATCAAAAGTCCTCATCCCTACCCCTTGTGCTAAAATGATGAGGGTGGTTTAAAAGTTTCATTTTTCAATGTTTTGCTCACACGCTCATATCTTGAGAAAAATGCGTTCAACCGACATGACTGAACATTCAAAAATTACACTTTTAAGAGCGTATATTCGAAAACTGTTTGAGATATAACAAATCATCACAGAACGAATATTGTAGAGAATTTATCAAGCTTCTTCATTTCTGAATAGTTAGTCATGTCGGTTGAACGCATTTTTCTCATGATATGAGCGTGTGTGCAAAACATTGAAAAATGCAACTTTTAAACCATGAATAGATATGATCGCCCCCTAACTGGTCCCAACGAAGCTGTGAAGTCAAAAATTGTGTTCAAAACATTCTCTTAAAATAATAACTGAAGATCTCACACTGAACACTGAAGCTGCTGCTACAGTCGTGGGGATGTGCGTAAAATTATAATATTATACATCAAACTAAAGAGAATTTGATGCTCTATAAGCTCATGATCAGCATGAATTTTTCCCATCGATATAATCAAAAAGTTGAAGGAAAATGTGTTTTTTCAAAAATATCCCATCTTTTAGAGCGGATATCTCGAAAAGTGGAAGAGATGTAGAAAACGTTGTTCGAACAATATTGTAGGAAATTACGTGAGCTTTAATTTCTTATTGAACAGTCATGTCTGTAAAGTGTAAAATGCATAATTTTCGAGTTATATGCGAGAAACCAAAAAATGGTACATTTGAGCCCCCTTAACACAGGGGGTAGGGGTGGGGACTTTTGATAAGTTTACCTCCTCATCACCCTAAACAGAACTGCGGGGTCAAAAATTGTCTTCCAAACTTTTCCCTCTATATCCTTTTTTGAGCATTCATTGCCTGGACTAATTAGGTATTCTCAGCAAATGAGAAAGTTATGATATTCAACTCAGTCGGCAATCAATTAACACATTATAACAGGAAATAACATAATAATCAAGCAATTCCCTTATCCAGAAAATCATTTCCATTTTAGGAGCATTTTTATTCCACTCACCATGATTTATAAATAAGGTTCTCTTTAATTCAAGTGTAGAAAACACTGACTTGGCAAAAAAAGAACAGAAAATGACTCTTGATGTGATGACTGAACATGCAGATATACAAAGTTCTTTCATTTGCACTGAATATTGAATGAATTAATTGAAACTTTGTACATTAATTTCTCAAAATTATTAAATTAATAAGTGGGAGTCCGATCTCACGATGAGTCAAATCTGCAATACCCTTAGACATCTGAAAATCAAATCAACTGCTCATGCGCCACCAACCTCATTGCCATTCACCTTCAAACCCTCTGTACCACGGAAAATATAAACTATCACTCCCTAAATGTCCACTTTGACATTTCAAGTGAAAACTTAAAAAAGCTATATTTTTACGGTTGTTACATTAAAACACTTAAATAAGAGTATTGTTTGGAATCAAAGTAAACAAAAAATATAGAATTACCTTGATAAACTGCAATTCTCCACCAGGAACTAACTTGGTACTTTTGGATTTTGATTCCGGATGTAATAAATGGTAGAGGGAAATCGCCCAGGTCGCATCTTCCAACCTGCAACGTGGAAAATAATTCAAATTTAGGAGTGAATAAAACTGAACAAAAACAATATTTTATGATAGAATACACAATAAAATAATAACAACCCAGTGCTACAAAGATGACCAGGACTTGTTTGCGTTTATTTATTTTAGTACTTAATTGATAATTGACGATCATCATCTAATTTACTCATGAATCAATTAAGAATTGGAGAGTTGGTTAGTTATATAAAGGATGAATTCATTGAAAGTGATACTTTTATACAGGCCGAAGCTTTATATTGTCTACTTCTACGGCTGTACTCATAACAAACAGAGAATGTTCTTTCAAACTTGGATTAACATTTTTTTGTTATCGAGAGAACAACGAAAAAGATAATGTTCAGTGAAGTATAGAGAGGATATTGAGAAGTATAATGTTTTCAATTTTTTGTATGGAAAGGTTGATTCTTAATGAGAAACGCACTTTATACTATCAACTCAAAAAAAATCTACCTGTCTACCCCCAATACTGCAACTCAACAAGAGTATTAAAAAATGTTCATGTGTTAAATAGACTCTTAAATATTAATCTAATAATATAAAGAATGTATAACAGTCGACTAAATTAATACAAACAATATAAAAACTTGTAGTACCCTTTTATTAAAAACTTTAAAATATTTTAACGACTAGTTTCGACCATTGGTCATTTCATTCCAACTTGAAAATGGCCAATGGTCGAAACTAGTCGTTAAAATATTTTAAAGTTTTTAATAAAAGGGTACTACAAGTTTTTATATTGTTTGTATTAATTTGAATAAAGTAGAGGCCATACAAGTGAAGTGATTTTATGAAACAGACGACTAATATATAAATTTGAAGAATGTTAAATATTATCTGTTTAGTAGATTACTGGAATCCGTTAAACAATAATAGTGCACCTTTAATACAGAACAGTGATGTATAATGCAAATATAAGCTTAGTTAAAATATATTCCATGAAACGTTCATTAAGTTGTCTGATGAAGTTGTTCATTAAGTTGTCTAAAGATCTCGATAAAATTGCAACTCTTCATTATTGTGATCTACAAGCGAATTATTGGTTTATTATACTGTCATGGATAGTGACAAGCACCATATCGCCAATAGTCATACAATAAAGAGAAAACAACATAGTGACACAAAACACAACAACTTTGTACATAATAAAACAATTTTGTACATCACAACACAAATAACAAAATAACAAATAACCTATATCTAAGACCATACAACATTTATAACTAATGCAACGTATTCAATTGTCGAAGATACTTTGCCACTCATAAAAACATTTCTCTAATAGCCAACATTTTAGATTAGTCTTAAAGGAGTTTAGGGTTTGGGCAGCTTTAATATTCTGGGGTAAACAGTTAAACACTTTTTTGCCAATGTAATTTGGGTTGTGCTCATAAAACCCTGTCCTGTGCTGTTCAACTCTGACTAAGCCCCTGTATCTTGTATTGTGTTGATGAACATCCACACCTGTCAGCCAATCATCTTTCATTTTATAAGCAAAGATTCCCAGATGGTACTAATAGAGACTAGGAACCGTCAAAATTCTATTATCGAATAGCAATCTACATGAGAAACGGTGTGGCTTATTAAATATGATTCTTAAGACTCTCTTTTGGGCACGGAAGATAGAGGCAGAGAATCTTGATCCTCCCCACAGCAATATCCCATAAGACACTAATGACTCATAATATCCATAGTAAGCAGAGATCACTGCCTCATGAACTAATATCCTCCTGAGCCTGGACATTGCATAAAATTAATAATGAAATTAATAAAATCTGGTGTGGTACACTCACACAACTTTCCTTGCTTATTGAACTGTAAGCCTCATTCTTAAACGAGAATAATTTAGGGGAATAACATAATGAAGAATGGCGGCAACATAAATTTGAAACTACGATCAGACTACTGTATATGTGTATTATTGTTTTCAGAGTACTTTTTCCTTTGTGTAAATTGTAAAATTCGATGATTTTTTTCAAAAGTCGTCGAAATAGCTGTTCTACAGATGAAATATCTCGACTATGTGTTATTTTTATAAACTGCTCTACCTACCTACCTCATGCACGAGAAGGAGGTTACAAAGTCCATTCCTCAAGAATGGGGTGGACCCCCCATTAGTTTCCCAGGAAAGAAACTTATGCCAGTTGATAGAGCTGATAAATACAGGGTATGAATTTGAAAAAAAAAATCGGTCAAGTCATTTTTGAGAAAATCGTGAAAAACATGGTTTTTAGTAATTATTCGCCATTTTTCTTAAGAATATTACGGAACTCCAGCAATTTTCACAGAAATGAGACTCATGTCAGCTGATCGGGCTTATAAATAGCTATCCATGGTATAAATTTGAAGAAAATCGTTAGAGCCGTTTTCGAGAAAACCGTGAAAAACATGTTTTTTCAGTAATTATCCGCCATTTTGAATTGAATTTTATTGTATTTCTTATTGTTGGATCCTCATGGTATAAGGACCTTAAGTTTGAATGTCAATCGGTTGATTAGGAATGGAGTTATCGTGTTCACAGACATACACATACAAACAACACCCAAATATCATGTTTTTGGACTCAGGGGGCCTTGAAATGTATAGAAAACTTGAAATTAGGGTACCTTAATTTTTTTTGGAAAGCAATACTTTCCTTACCTATGGTAGTAGGGCAAGGAAAGTAATAACAATAATTGGAAGTTTTCAATGCTAATAGATTGAATGTGGACTAGCTCCTTCACTGAATACTGATCGCGAAGCTAGTGGAGTTCCAAATATAATCCTCAATGATGTTTACTTCTATACCCACAAGTTTGTGGGTCTGAAAATTATTTTCCACTTGTTTGGCTAAGTTGTTGAGATCTCAGATCAATTCTATTTGCAATTCAAACCATGTAAGAAAGTACTAACCTGTCAGTTTGTAGGTTTTCTACCAATAAGTCATCAATTGATCGATTGGTCACTAGATGAAACATGAACGGACCGTAATGTCTTGTCGATCTCATTGATTCGTATGCCTGTGCTTCGTCTATTTTGTCATACACTGCTTCGGTGATTCGCAAGTATTCTGGGTCATCAGGCTCGAATTGGGCACAAGCAAGATCTAGCAAAAATTCATATTGCTGCTCTTCGCATAGCCTCTGCAACAATAAAATTCTATAGTGATTACAACGCAACATTCTAAAATCTATCAACCTAATCAAGTTGTCAAGATTTGAAGTTTTCCTAATTCTACTCTTTCATCAAATTTCAATTTTATTATTGACCAAGAAATTCATATCTACACTAGGAACTTTTTCAACCAGTGACTTCAAGTTGAAGAATGAAAAATGTTCAATACGCAAAATATTGAAGTTCAAATCACACATCACACGAAAATCGAGATCATACTCATCATAAAAAATATTCTAGTGAGCGAAGAAAACTCATCATCTCTAAAACAAAAATTCATCTTTCAAGAGCTCATCACCATTGAAAAACAAAAGGAATTACATATTGTAATGCAGCCGATTATTAGCCATGAATTATCGCAATCCGAGAGACCTCATTTTTTAAAATACCATCGTCGACACTTTTAACTTTTAAAAAAATGGCGTCTCTCGGATTGTGAAATTTCATGGAAAATAATAGGCTACATTACAATATGCATAAAATAAAAGTGATATTTGAAAAAAATGAATCTAATGACTAATTAAATTACGAAAATGCTTTGAAATACTTGCCATCAAGTTCTCATGTTTGAACAGAGTTGGTGGATTCATCTTTCTGCCTTCTTTCGGAAAATAGACTTGGTTGATTCTGAATCGCTCGTCCCAATTGGCTTTTCGCAAACGGCCGTTTGGCTCTCGGATCACAATCATTCTTTTCTGCAATCATAATTATTATGAATGAAGGATGTGTTGTAGTAGATCCTATGTTATACAGAACGTTAGGTTTTCAACATTGATATGTATTTGAACCAAGCTTATGCTTCGTATAAAAATAAGTTTCGTTCATGAATAAAACGATGGTAGATGAAACTAAGAAAGTTGTCTACCCTATATTATTTTTCTTATATAATATATATGACAGTACTTTTTACTTTTATAATTACATTAGAAGTATATAATTCTCTATTTATTAAACAAAGAATAATTCTTAGAACAAATCACTTACCACATCACTTTTTCCAAAAGTAATGTCAGTAAATACTATGTTTGATCTTTCGAATCCAGCTAAATTGGAATCTTCAGCTATTACTTCATCAATTTCTTTTCGTGGTGGTAGAACCGGCGGCATTTGCAATTTTTCTTCAGCTCTTGCATCAGCCTTTCTGCGTTCCTTAAACATAATTTCAGGCGTGAAAAGAATAAATGCTGATTTTAACAAGTATAAATGGTTTAGTTCATAAATAATTAAATATTCCAGCTATCAATAATAGTATAAATGAATGTGTACCGGTACCGATACACAGCGAACAAGAAGCCACTCATGAGAATGGAAAAATCTTCAATAAAAAAGAAATTGATAATATGAGCTTTTTCAGATTGTTTGATAATTTTTTTCATAAATTTATGATATTGTTCAAGATTGAGAGATTATGACCATTGATTTGGTAAAATTTACATACCTCCTCTAGTTGTTCGGTAGTCATAAACTTGTACTCAGGAGGCTCCAATCTGAGTCCAAGTTTTCGTTTCCTGAATACCTTCTGCAAATCTGGCCGAGTTAATTTTTTCACTAATGCTAGTATTTCAGGTTCATAAAAACGTCGTTTGATGTCGTGATCAATGCTACCTGCAAATACAGAAAATTGTCAATTTTCTTAACATAATTCGACATTGATTAACGGAGACTAGAAAATTCGATAAAAATGCGGGAGTAATTTATTTTATTGGTAGTGAATTGTAGTAAGATTAACACCTACAGTAGGTATTACTTGATAGTGATATTGTCATTTAGTTCAGGATTCAGTAGTATCCATCCATGACCAGCATTTACTGAATAGATTGTTTTTTGACAATAAATTCCATTTTCTCGACTTTTCGGAGTATTGCCTAGTGTACTTGAGTTTAATTACTAAAAACTTCTTCCCCAAAGAGATCTTCTTCTCAGGTTTATACAGAGTGATATTGGTGTTACCATTTTTGTATTGAATTATTCAATGAATAGAAAACAAACCTGACCCTCTTGAACTCTTACTCGATGAACATAGATGTTTTCTGTATATATGAACACTGGCTGAGGGATGAAGAGTCTGTGTTTTATAGTGACGTATACAATTTTAGTATGGCTTGTGCCCACTACAGAAACCCACATATAAATGGCGTCTCCGCAATATATCCAAGTAATACTTTGATATACAAAATAATTCGTGTGACTAGTTTTTTTGATGAACTGGCTCTAGAGATTGCTGCATTGGAACTGCTTGAATCTTCTATAACAGTTGTAAAATTGCAAACTACATGAATTTTTCAAGACTAGTTTTTTATGAACTGGCTCTACAGATTGCTGCTTGGAACTGCTTGACTCTTTCTATAACAGTTGTAAAGTTGTAACCTAGATGAATTTTTCAAGAAATTTGAAATCAGACAGAGTTTTGAGATTAGACACAAAAAATGTGAATGAGACACAATTTTTCAATGAGATTTACTGTCGTACCAGAGTCTTGGGGGAGGTACCACAACACCCTAGACTCAGTCAAAAACGAAAAGCTGAAGTATCAAGTAGTACATTTTCAAACACAAAACACAATCGATTCGATTTCCCGATCCCAGGACCGTGAGGAAAACAAACATTGGAAGTAATAACCGACGCGGATGCACAACCAATTAGTTATGCAGCGGCGAAAACGAAATAAAATATTGATGAGTCTCGTTGCAGGTTGGGTCGTAAAGCCAACCTAACTTGAGTGGACTGATTGGTGTGAGAAGCAGAATTTGATAAAATAACTAAAACTTGTCTAGTTCTTACACCACAGACCCAACAAAGTGCCAAATTGAAATTACGACTGTTATTTAAATCGTAATTGACTCTGGAAGCTAGAATGTTTGAAAAGAATTGTAATTGTAAACCTGAAAATGTAATAGTTCTAAATTTGATACCTGTGATAATGATTTTTCTAAATAAAGACAAAGTTGTACAGAAAAAATGACTGATTTTATTTTGCCTTTTTGTCATAGGCTTGGAACACTTCACAAACGAACAAAGAGTTTTTATCGAACAAGAGTTGGTTTATTTTCAATAGCTGAATTGAGCATTTTAATAGCCCTGAAATAACATATTTAGAAATTCAATAGATGAGCAATTGTCTGTGAATTCACTTTCACTGATTCCTTAGATTATTGTTCCTGAGAAAATGAGTGACAAAAAGGCTAGAGATATTATACAGTATTGATGATTAGAATCAACCATGGATCATCAATAAATTCAAATTAAATCTCAACCGATCATAACAATACTTAGTATGACGTGAGAGGGCACCAGAAGCAACTTGGCTAATGTGCAGAACAGAGCAAGAGACAGCTGTACTGTCTGATTAGAAATGATTGATAATTAGTGTTAAAACTTTGTAAATTCCTAAAAAATTATTCATACAGAATTACTAAATGTGACTTCAAATACTTGAAGTGGCAAAATTGTTGCACAACAGGCTTTCCAATGTTGTGGTAAAAGGAGAAAGAGACTCATAAAAAAGGGTAAGTGGAAGTTTCAATTTAACAAATAAGTAGCAATTTAAAAAATAAAATAAAATATGAATGTTAGAAATACCTCTGTGTAAAATGGGCCAAAGAATAAGTCTAAAAATATTGAAAGTGACAAACTCATCTGATAAGCAATCGTTGCAAGTCAGGCCATCTAACTTGTTCCCAGGAGGGCGCGTGACCACATGAGACACACACCAGTGACTCGGACCTGGACAGGCGGCAGGGCACCTTGGATGCAATCAGTGCGAGAAAAGGAGACCAATGAGGAGGGCACCAAAGACCGATGAAGCAGGGCTCCGATGACCAATGAGAAGAGCGCCGAAGACCGATGAAGCAGGACTCCGATGACCGATGAGAAGAGCGCCGAAGACCGATGAAGCAGGACTCCGACGACCGATGAGAAGAGCGCCGAAAACCGATGAATGACCTCATAGCGGATATACAGGATCCATGGTGGACCGACACACGAAATTTGTATTTGTGGGGGGGGATGGCAGGGTGCCAGAGTTCATAATATATGCAAAATATGAGATAATGGTTGCAGTTGGCACAAACTAGAATCGTCCATAACGATGGTGAAAACAATTTGAATTGATTTGATACAGTTGAAATAATTTGATACACAAAGTTCTGAGCACACTTGAGAAACCAGATCACTGGATGCACACAGAGGTTGCATATGGGCAAGAATCGCACACAGGCGAGAACAGAGTTCATGAAACTTGAAATTGGCAGCAAGGCTACTTTTCTGATTGGTTGAGAATGGGACTGGGTTAGTACACCCACAAGATCTAGAATCTTGGAAATAGTCAAACGACAAGAGTGGCGGATCTTCAATCCTGATGCTCAGAGTGGCGGACACGGTGTCCTGATGCAGAGGTAGTCAAACAACAAGCAATATTGTGGCCTACAAGTAGTGACTTGTAACCGAACCAATCAGACAAAGTGTCAAAAGAGAAAAAATTGAACTTACATTTAAATACTCACAAATACAATTTTTCAGTGTTCATAATAATTTATGATGGTAGAAAAAATTTGAATTTTGATGATAGAGTTCATGGAAAATTAGTTTTGCATTTTTGAAGTTGAACACGAAATGACGCAGAGCTACTAGGTTAGCTTTTGGAATGATGAAGATATTTTGATAAGAAAAAATCCCACAAAGAAACTTATTTGCACAGAATGACAAGGAGAACTTGGAACACTTTAAAACATTACTATTAAAACATTAAATTATTATATATTAAAACATTTTATTTCAACAAAGAACACTTTAAAACATTAATTTTAGGTGAAATGATAAAATTGTTACATATTTGAAGAAATAAAAGGGAGAAGCCTCAAAGGGGCAAACTGACTTGAAAAAGAGAACAAGCGGAAGTGAAAATCGATTGAAGCAACAATGGGAGATCAAGGTGGTGAAAATAAAAATGACACATAACCAATGCAAAATGGCTCAAATAATTGCAGAATATGACGAAAACTGCAATATAAATTACTATAGTGAGAACCACGTCATGACAGTATTTGATCAACTTTGGTTTTGCTATCCTTGTTTATCATTCGACATAGCCGATGGTAATATCCTTTTCTAGGTCCACAACGATGCCAATTATGTTTTTGACAGTGTAGAAATATAATTAATTGATGCAGAGAATCGGCATCGCTATTCTTGTATCTTTATCTACTGCCATTATAACGTGGACCTCACTATAGAACAATGAAACGAATAAAATACATCAGAAAATCACATTTAAATAATACAAAATTAGAAGTAGGCAAAGTGAGCGAACAACTAGCGTCAGAGCAGACAACTTACAAGCTATAGGAGCTTGACGCCAGAATGCAAAAACCCAAGTCTGTATGACTGAGTTTTTACAATATTTTAAAAAATTCAAAGACACTCAAGACGTGTAAAGACAATCCTACAAGCTAGAATGACTTGGTCATGTTATTTTCTCAGCACGTCCTAGACTCGGTTGTGTGTCGAGTTGGACTGGATGCGTTTAGATTTAACGTAAACTGGCCTTTTCACTCCCTAAATGGAGTCAATATAGTGCATCTTTTAAATTCAGTAATTTATCAATAAACTTTTATTATTTCTGTTGACTGGAAACGTAGTCTACACTCTACAATATAATAATAATATCGAGTGACCTGGCTCAGGTCTGGTGTCAGTGTTCAGATTGCAAATGATCAATTTCAGGGCCTCTGACATGACCTAAAGACTGCTTTTTAGACAGCCGGGACCGACAATGACGTTTCCATCAAAAACACTTTACAGAGAGCAACTACTTAGCAAATTCGAGAAGAGCTCATTTGGGCTAAAGTGGTGTAAGACTATTCAAATTGATCATAAAGGTCTCAAAAACCTTGATAAATACCGGCAGCTATATCAGATGAACTAATGGTACCGATGGTCAAAGATTGAAACTACTAAATTACAGGAGTGAATTTATTCATAAATAATATATTATACCATAGAATATGAATATAAACATAAACTATGCTAATAGTAAACAAGTATAAATGCAAAACAATATAATAGTAGGCTATAAACTACTACTAACCAGTTCTTGAATCACAAAGTCCTCTAACATTTAGAGAATTGGATAATTGGTTCAGTCGTGTTGATGTTCCAATTTGTTTGAAAAGCGTGATATAATGAGGTATTTTTATCATTTTAGAAGAACAAATAAAATATTAGCAGACCAATATCAAAAATTGTGATATCTTCAACTTCAACATAACCTCACTTAATCAAAATCCTCGGAAGTCGGAGCATCTGAATTCGGAACTCGGAACAAGACCAGAATCCAGTAGCTAAAAATCCAAACCGGGTACAATTCAACCACTGCTTACTCAACTCAGTAAGTAGGCGATGATTCAACCAACCTTCAGTGCTCCAGAAGGCGTTTTTTCAACTACTGTATTATAATAATAATTCTGAAATGTTTCTCAAAAATAATGTTTATAGTTAACCTCACGAAAATAGCCCAAAGGGTTTTGGAACAGAAAATATTACAGATCGGTGCAACGTTGTTGCCAAATAAGAGTTTATCAACTTTGTCAACAACTGTGTTGGAGAACTCGCTCATGAACTGTTATATCGATCTTTATAATCCGTAACTTGTAATTCTGAAGAATTGGTGAAAATAATAATATCGTGTGACCTGGCTGGCTCAGGTCTGGTGTCAGAGTTTTCAGGTCGCAACTGATCAATTTCAGGGCCTCTGACATGTCCTAACGACTGCTTTTTAGGCAGCCAGGACCGACGGCTTAACGTGTTCATCCAAAACATGGGAGTGGCCCGAGATAAATATCTTGCCCGGGCCAGGAATTGAATTGGTGAAAATGATGGAAAAAGCTTTAATTCTATTACAAGGATACTTTGACAGTAATCTTAAGTTTCATTGGAGGGATTCAATTCAAATTAAATAAATAACTTTTTGTCGCTTCAAAATTTTTGCTCACCATCTTGGATCTATCATACAAATCAAACTTGATCTTAAAGAATCAAAGAATATACTGTATGTTCAAAATTTGAGCTTATTAATCAACTTGTCAAAATTTATTGTAGAGCATACAAACCCAGAGACGGACAATGACTTCAGCCTTGAGTCAAAAGTGAGAACTCGCTTACGCTCGTCCAATAAAATATTGAAATAGGGCTAGGCTACTCGATTTTTTAAATTATTATTAAAGTGGGTAGGGGTATGAAAAACCTCCTAAAGGGATTTCCCCCATAAATATATTACGGTACATTCGAAGCATTATATCTATGCTTCATTTATCCTATTTGAAGTGTTATAATACCATAGAGAAATATTCATTATTAGTACCTAGTGATTGATTATTAAAAATATCATTGAATGTTTGTCATAAATATACAGTAGAGTAGCCTACTGATGGTGAGAATCATGGAAACAGTTTAATTAATTTTTCTCCTACAATTATAATTTAAATGACAGTTTTAAAGATTCGAGACCATATATTCGAGTTCAGAAAATTATTAGTTGAAAAACTAAAGAAACATTGAGCTGTTTCCATAATTCTCAACAACTCAGGACGTACATTTTTGATTGTGTCCTTCTTTTGTTTTCGCTGTAACTCACTTATTCTGCCCCAATTGTACCTACCCATTCTATCTGAGCTTTTGCCATACCATACTGGGGTGAGCATTACATTGGGATGGGATTAATTTTGGAGCATTACATTGACAGGGGAATGACAATAAACAGTACTCCTCATTCAAATTTCTTGAAAAATCAACTCTGGCCCAAAATCAGAAGTAAATGGCGAGGACATCACACTTTAGGTGTGTTGTTACAGCATGATTAGCATAATCAGATTATGCTAAGCGCTTAAATTTCTGTGAGTGGTATCTCATTATGAATGAAGCTGATCCACAATTTGCAAACAATATTCTTTGGAGCGACGAAGCCATCTTCAAAATAAGAGTAATATAATAATAATAATAATAATAATAATAATAAATAACAAAATAAATAAGAGGAAGAGTAAACAGGCACAACTGTGTTTATTGGTCTGATAAAAACCCACATTTAATCATGCAACGAGAAGTGAATGCTCCAGGTGTTATGGTTTGGGCAGGTGTTAGTTATCACGGAGAGATTGGACCTTATTTTTTCGATACAAATGTTAATGCCGAATCTTATTTGGAATTACTGGTAGAATTAAGACAGACTTTGAATGAAGATATACGTTTTGAAGGCCATAAAATGATCTTGCAACAAGATGGAGCACCGGCTCATTTTGGAATTGAAGTTCGCACATTCTTAAATGAGAATCTCCCTGACTGGATTGGAAGAGGTGGCCGTACTGCTTATCCTCCACGTTCTCCTGATCTAACATTAATGGATTTCTTCGTATGGGGCATTGTTAAAGACAGAGTGTTCGCAAATAACATAAATAACTTGGATCACTTGAAGGAACTCATCACTTACGAATTTGACCTCATAAATGGAGACCCTGCTTTGTTGAGTCGGATGGTTTCTGCGAATGTACAACGGTACCTGAAGTGCATCGAGTTAGATGGTAAACATTTTCAACATCTTTTATAATTTGTTTAATACCTATTTTATACCTATGTACACAAATCAAATAAACATAAATCACTTTTTGAGTAAATATGTTGTTTTTAATATCATTTTATTGCGTAATTGCAATTTTGCACCCTGACTTATGCTCACCCCTGTAGTACAGAAAAACAAATATTTCTCATTTCTCCGTCCTTTCGCGGCTTATTATCTAGGTTGTTTATACAGTCAGTACAAGGAATTAAATTATAAAATGAATCTGGTGTGGCGCACTCACACAACTTTCCTTGCTGTTATGAAAATTGATCATCTGATGCTAGTGTTCACGCGCATCTCAAGGCTACTATTCAAAGATCTGAGCCAGCTGTTGACAGGACAATAACGCTGTAGACACACGAGGTCTGCTACAGTATCTCTTCATAGTGATTGATTTAATAGATAGCCTAATCAACAGTTGCCAACAGTTTGCAATTGAATAATCACATTTTCTCGAATTTCGAGCTTATTTTAAATTTAGGTGAAAATGTTACTGAACATTACTTGTAGAGATTTTCATTCTCAATCTTTTCCACTTGAAAGTTTTTGTTTAAATTGTATCTGAAGCCTGATAATTGAAAACCTTAAATCAAACTTTGCATAGATGGGGCGGAGATCCTGAAATTTTTACAGATATGGGACTTATGGCGATTGATAGAGCTTATCAATGAGTATTTTAGGTGTAAGTTTTATCAAAATCGTTGGAGCCGTTTTTGAGAAAATCGCGAAAAACCCTGTTTTTGACAACATTCTTGCCGTTTTAGTCGCCATCTTGAAATGCATTTGATCGAAATTGTTCGTGTCGGATCCTTATATTGTGAAGACCTTAAGTTCCAAATTTCAAGTCATTCCGTTAATTGGGAGATGAGATATCGTGTACACAGACCCCCCTAGCCCTTCCTCCTCTCCGCTACCACAACCCTCTAAATGGCGCCCCTGGGAAATACTACTGTATATAGAGGTTTCGATGTAGTACATGTAACTAAAGTAAATTGGTTTCATCAAAATCGCTTGCCAAATGGCCATCACATGCGGCTCCCGTTCGTCATGCTATCCACACTGCAATGTAATCAGAAGACGAACGCCCTATCAAGATCAGTGTACGCAGATGCTAAGAGTGTGGATCCGACATAAGACCCATCTATCCATGCCCTACCTTAATTTACTACCTATTCTAGACTTGACTGGAGAGAGCGTTTCTTTCTTGCACATAAAACGAATTAAATCGCATTCTACTATTATATTATCTGAACAAATATTATGTATATTAAACAAATGGAAAATATTCCATTAAAAATAGTGTGTTAAGTTTTGAATAATATATATTTGCTTGTTAAATAGAGTGATTATATTCATTTAGACAACTAGACTAGAGCGATGACTACAATAGAAAAATATATGTGGGCTAGATCATTATTTATTAGTTGTGTTTATAAATTAGTTTCATTATAATAACGTTCTAATAGGTGAAATAATTGAAGTGGTATCCTAGGTCAATATGAAAAAGAACTTGGAAGAAAAACTATAAATTGAAATAGATATTTACACTCCAAATCTCCTCAACAGTTTCAACCCAACTCATCTCACTAACACAGTCCCAATACAGTCTCAACACTAACAACTTCATCAACATTTTGTGATGTATTTGGGCGTTCACTTTGCGAGCTTGGAGCACCTGAACCATTGAAAGAAGCAGCAGTTGAACTTGATGAGGAATCTGACTCCTCCCTATGGTAACCGAACTTTATGACTAAATTTTGAACCTCATTTCGAAACATTAATTTGTTCACACCCGTTATACGTTTCAGATGAGGCTTGAGGCTCTCGAAAAATGCCATATCCTCATCATAATATCTTCTCATTTCATTTTCTTTCTTTTGTTTTTTCTCTTTGAGCATTGTCTCTTCTATAGTTTGATCGTGATCATGTCTTTTCTGTTTTCTAAATTCACTAGGATGATGAGTGAAGTCAAGAGCTTCCATTCTGGAACTTCCCACTACTGTATTATTTGACGGTAGTTTATCGCAGTAGTCGTTACAATGATCATTATTTGGCGAGTCAGGATTAACATAGACCTCCTCTAGACTGTATAAATTGGCCCTACTCTTTTTGGTGTGGTGTTCATTCATGACGTTTCCACTCGATGTTTCTGCATTGAATTGGTCTCTTAAAAAATGCAAGCTCGAAAAGAAAGGCCAACTTGATTGATATGAGTCATTGGCTTCTTGGCTTCTTCTGAACGAGGATCTGTAATAGTCACGCAGGGACTTCCACTTCTTTCGTGCTTCTTCAACTGAAAAGAAAAACAAAATCAAAATGTGAATCTACGATGTTAAAATATTCGTATACATCCTAATTTATACACAGAAAGGGGGAGGGATTCCAGCAAGGGTTACTTAATCCAAATTTAAGTACTGTATTTTACTAGTACAGTATTTGGAGCAATTGTGAATTGATAATAAAATGTTCCTTGGTAAGCATTATGTCTTAATATTAGTAAGAATGTTGTTCAATCAGAATTATTCAACAATGGATGAATGGGTTGATATGAGCAATACGTAATTTAGGAAATGCAATTGAGCTAGGGTATCCTTTCATCTTTTGTAAATTCAATTTGAGTAGTAGAAAGACCATTTCATTTTATTTTCAATTTTTAAGATAGGAAACAAATGATCAATGGTCTCATAATTTTTTTCTCAAAGTTTGACAGAATCTGCATAAAAAAAGCATGCTCACAGAAAAAGATTCAATATTACTGAAAATGGCAAAGTATGGTAACTATCTCTATTTTTCTCTTCTGATCTTGTGTGTGTTTTTTTAATAAAATCGTTTATCAAGGATTGTTCTTTCAATAGACAGATAAGACAAGATCAGCAATATATTGTTAGTACCAAATAACATCAAGTCGACTCAGCCAAGTACCTACTGACTCAGAGGGACGAAAACTTATTGTTTTTGAAGGGACGGATTCAAGGAAACAAAGGTTCAAAGAACCCCACACGTCAACCGAAGCTTATTGTGTTCCCAAGTAGTATGTCAGTTAGGCAAACCAATACCTGTATCCTTTACAAGAACCAGGAGTATTTCCCTATGCTAACATCCCAATCATCACCTGGTTGCTTGTCGCAATCCAGTGTGATATATGCTTGGCAGTCTCTTCAGACTGATAAGTCCTCGTGACCTACGTGAATTCCACTCCTGGCTTGAAGGTCCTTCCGCTGAGGAAGGGGAGGCCAAGTTACCTCTAGGGCGCCTGGCCACCGTTGACTCAGCCTCTTGACCCACATTTGTGCCTGGAGTTTACCCATCTCTGGTTTCTTAGGTTTTTATTTTTTAGAAGAAGTATACAACAACCCAGATATTGTAGCTGAAATAAAAGTGAGATGCCTAAGTTGGTTTGGGCAAGTGGGACATATGGATGATTCAAGAACTGTGAAGAAAGTGTTCAGATCCAATCGATGAGAAATTAGATTGAGGGGAAGGCCAAAAATGCGCTGGATTGATGACGTCGAAACTGACTTGAGGCAGATGGGCATCAGAGGATGGAGAAGAAAAGCACAAAATCGAGACTCCCATGTGGGAGGTCAAGACCCTTAATGGGTTGTAGAGCCAAGGAGTAAATAAGTTGCAAAGTCGTCATTGAAAGTTTCCAATGGAACGCTGCGGGTTCTTGACTGAAGACATGATCTTGCTTCATGACTTCTTGGCATGACGGTGAAAATACTCCAGAAACTGAAGTGGAATACCCTTCCATATCCATCCTACAGCCCCTACCACGAACTAAAACGTTAAAACTGAAACTTTCTCAATCCATTGAATAGATTAAAAAATGTGGAAAAATTGCTTTGAGATAAACCTAAAAATACCTTTATACTGCCGTGCTACCAATTTTTCCTTAAACGGTTGGAATAGCATTTAACACCTATCAACCTAAGGATAGTTGTCGGCTCCAATGAAATAGATTCTTGATAAACTGTGAATGGATCTATTGCCTATGAATGAGAAATCCAGTTTTCAGAGCAAATTAACTTATAATCTTCAGATGAATTTATACAAATACACAAAGAAAATATATCTTAAGCCTAATTATTTCTTATAATCTTCAGATGAATTTATACAAATACACAAAGAAAATATATCTTAAGCCTAATTATTTCAGAGTTATTACGAACTAAAATACTTATCTAGTTTACAGTTGAAACACAGTGGCTATTGGCTTGAAAATACAAACAGCTATTTAATAACAAACTAGTACACAATAAACTTGTATAAAACTCAATTTAAAACATTAATAAATTCACTTAAACAGACAATAATTCAGAGCACAAAATTACACACACAACAGCCAGCCATGTTTTCAGAAAAAGAAAAAACAGGAAAAAACCTAAGTTGCAAGTCACGAAGCCAACGCCTCCAACATTACAGACACGTCACCAAAATATTATAACTTACAAGTTTAGAATTCACATTCTACATCTGTTCTCAATAAAACTTTATTTTGAAAATGTTATTTTAAATTTTTATATATATCTCGATTTAAATAAACCATTTATCTAGTAATTTGTTAACCCTGCCTCGGTGACACCATGGAACAATGCAACAAACATTTACGATAATAAATTCTCCGTCAAAAAGTTTGTCCGTCTATTGATGACTCTGACATTTACTATAAAGTTCCATAGATCTCGAATTGAAGATTCGATTCAAATGTGAGAAAAAATGTAATATTACAAATACCCCCCTCTTGACATAAAAAAAATTTTACTGTTTGAAAATAAAAAAAAATTTACATTGACCCTAATGAAAATTGTTGAAATTTAAATTTGAGAACAGTAACAATTTTTTCTAGAAAAACATTACATGTCATCCAAAAATATTGAAAATTATTATAAAAATTCATCAATAGCATTTGTTATATGTTTCCAAACAATATCTCAAGATATAGAATATCAATATTACTTTTGATTTAGCTTTATAATTTAAAGAAAAATATCTCAACAGAAAGTTTAATATGTAAAGAATAGTTTTTTGAAATTGCACATAAATTTAATAGATAGAAAAATTTAATTTTTTATTGCATAAAAAAAATTTTAGTATGTTGAATAAAAAAAATTATTATTATTATTTTTTTTTTTAAATGAATTGATGAATTGTTACATATTTTCACATAAAATTTCAATAAATCAAAAAATGTTCATTTCTTTCACTATTGACGCGGTTGATTTTATTGATGCACATTTTGGAAAACAGTCCGTTAAGGCACTCAGTATGATTTTCAGTTAAGTGTGACTCCAATGTGATGACGTTAAGTGTTGGGCTGATCTGGATGCACGTAGTGTTGGGCTGATACTTGTAGTCGACTGATGCATATCAAACTCGATACAGGTGACATCTCAGTTAGCATTGCCTCATGCTTGTAGTAGATGGCTGCATTCCAAACTCGATACAGGTGACATCTCAGTTAGCATTGCTTCATGTTTGTAGTAGACGGCTGCATTCCAAATTCAATACAGAGTCACATAAATTTTGTATCATATTTGTAATTATACAATGTACATTTCAGGCTTGAAATGACAATGTAATTCGTTTTTTGGAAAAGAGATAGACGCTGCATACAGGATTAATTTAGGTGAGGATTAATTTAGGTAAGGTTTGGTTTTTTGATATTTTCAGCTTTCAAGGTTTAGAGTTCTGCATACAGGAATAATTTAGGAGAGGATTTTTTGAATCAATTCTTTCATGATACTGTGACTGTTCTTCTGAATTCAAAGTTGTGAATGTGAACATGGATGGCAATTACCTCCAGGTAATGCAGTAGTGTTGAAGTTTGAGATACAGAGTCAGCAATAAGCATTGGCATTGCTATTGGCGTATGCTTTGGTGTCGGCTTTGGCATCGGCGTTGATATTGGCATTGGCGCAGGCATTGGCATTGGCGCAGGCATTGGCATTAGCATTGGCGCAGATTTTGGCATTGGCGTAGCTATTGGCATTGGCGCAGGCATTGACATCAGCACAGGCATCGGCGTTGATTTTGGTGTTGGCATCAGCATTGGCGCAGGCATTGGCGTAGCTATTGGCATTGGTGCAGCATTGGCATCAGCACAGGCATCGGCGTTGATTTTGGTGTTGGCATCAGCATTGGCGCAGGCATTGGCATAGCTATTGGCATTGGTGCAGCATTGGCGCAGATTTTGGCATTGGCGCAGGCATTGACGTAGCTATTGGCATTGGCGCAGGCATTGATATCAGCACAGGCATCGGCGTAGATTTTGGCATTTTGGCGTAGTTATTAATGTTGATATTGTTGTAGGTATTAGTGTAGGCATCAGCATTGGCACAGATTTTGGCATCAGCATTGGCGCAGATATTGGCTTCGGCGCAGGCATCGGCATAGATATTGGCGTTGGCATCAGCACAGGCATCGGCGTAGATTTTGGCGTAGTTATTGGTGTTGACATTGGCATAGTTATTGGTGTAGGCCGCAGCGTAGATTTAGGCGTAGTTATTGGTGTTGATATTGGCGTAGTTATTAGTGTAGGCCGCAGCGTAGATTTTGGCGTAGATATTGGCGTAGTTATTAGTGTAGGCCGCAGCGTAGATTTTGGCGTAGATATTGGCGTAGTTATGTCACACTAATTCGAAAATCACCCAAATGTTCTTAACACTCTTCATGGCATTCACTTGTTGCTGATTTCGAGATTCACATGATAACTATTTCAATGTTAATGTCTGTGCTGTACCTGTTACCTTAAAATGCTTATAAACTAAAAAGAAAAACTTGATTAGGCTATCAATACAATCTAATACACATGAAAATTATTTTTAAATATTTATGAAATTGAAATTTGTTAACATCTTATTATACAGTCAGCAATACATAAATTGTGAAATATGGACATATCAATGATAAATTTAAAAAAAATTCATTTTCTTCTATTCACTGTTCAAATATCAAAATTTTAATCCATTCTTCAAAATAGAAATAGAATTTCATAACACCCTGTATCATTATCAAAATTGTAAAAAACATCAGATCATCACAACAAAATTTAATTTCAATACATATTTCAATAATTTCAGACAATTGGTCTTCTATTCACAATCATTTCATAATATATCTGCATTTCATTATCATTTAATACAACATTTCATTTATAGCATTTATAGCAAGTTCATTTCACATTTATGATTTATCATTCAGGGTTTCAAAATTATTTAGTTTTAATTTTTGTTCAAAAATTGTATAAAAAGCAAATTATTTAATATTGTTAATCATCGTTTGTTGGATACTATAGTTTATTTCGACTTTTCAATGTTCTAAACACAAACTACATTTCATGACAAAACTTTACTATCAATCATTAAACAAGAAACCATTCAAAACATCAATAATATTTTGCTTCAAAGGCAAACAATATTCATAAGTAATCTGCATCTATGGCAATCAACATTATTAATCATTATTTTTGCATCTATGGCAATCAACATAAGTAATCAACACAAAAAATATTATCTCATTACTGCCTCTCTAAGTCATAATCTCTGTTATTCCTTCTTTAGGCAATAATGGGTTTCCATCTCAAAAAACAATCACATACCAGCAAAATTCTAATCAACAAACCCCACTAAAAATTCTACATACACTCCAGCATCCATTTCAAACGATAATCAATCATATCAAAATTTATAGAACAAACAAATTTAAAAATTTAAAAAAAAATCAATCACAAAAACTTATTTCAATTAATAATATAACAAAACGTTTTAAATTGAACCATTTATTTTTTAAACTAATTTAAAATTTAAAGACTGTATAATAAGTACAAACATTTCAAGATTATAATACAAAGACGATCAAGATGAATAATGGGTAAATAAGTTCCTTAAAAAATACAAACAAGAGAAAAAGAAAACTGGGTAAATAAATTCCCTAAAACAACACACATTTCAAAATAAGTGATACATGATGAAAAAATATGTCACAAGCAAACAATTATTTACACTACAATGGATAGATTTTAGAAAAGTTAAGTTTTATCAACAATTTAAAGATTAGGAAAATAAGCTACTATTTCAACTTCTAATATTATTTCAGAAAAAAAATACAAATTTAAATGACTATGGACAAGATTGGTTAAGATATGCATCATAGAAGAATTTTACTGAACATTACACAAAGACAGGAAAGAATCGAAAATTGAAAAGATTAAGGGCCAAGAAAAATAGGCTACAGGAAAGAAAAAAGACACAATTATGGACTCTTACCATACACTGTGTAGCGATTATGCTATTCTGAATCCCGGCATAACACAGGATTCCTAATCATTGTGTGTTGGGGAATACCCTTTCATCATGTGATTCACAGTCATCATCTTGTAAATAAGCAACTTGAAACAACCTTTGAATACTAATACATCAATGGAAACTTTGCGTTTTGTTTTCTTCAATAGCATGATTTTATTCATGGGTTCATTTGTTTCAACAAAGCCGTTTTGCCTACAAAAGTTAGTCATGTTCACTTGAGAATGCATAGCATACACCTTTTCAATTCTCAGTTGAAAGTTGAACTCATCAACTTGACTCAAAGCAAGATTCATTTTGTTTACATTATTCCTAACCTCCACAGAAACCTGTCTCATGTAATCATTCATTTTGTTTACAATCTTCCTAACTTTTGATGTAGTAATCTGATCCATAGAAACATTTGATTTGTTTACTGTTTTCCTAACCTCCAATGTAGCAATAGTACTTTCTTGATAGTTGACTTTCAATGAAGACAACTCCCTACCTACTTCTTTACTCAACTCTACTATCTCATTAGGGTTGACTTTTTCAACAACAGTAACTAGGCCTACATTTTCAGAAACTTGAATGAGTTGATCTTGTAACTTAACACTACTATCATCCTGCTTCAATTTGTTTTCATCTTTCAATGTTTCATGTGCATTTTTCAATAGAAGGTTTATACTAACCTGCTCTAGTCTAATGCTAGTACATTCTTGCTTCATATCATCAAACCTAGCATTTTGATTTTTAAACATTTGGTCTAACTTAGCATTTTGCTTATCAAATTTAGCATTTTGCTCATCAAACCTTTGTGTTAAGAATGCTATAAGATTCAGATCATTTTTAATGTTTGCCATTTTGTAATATGCACTGATTCATTAAAACTTGATCTCTCTTGAACCGACCTCCCACTCAGCAACAAACCATTCATAACCTATCAAGATATCTATCCACTAATAATTTCTATAACCAGGGATTTCATGGTGTACCATTTGGGACATATTTATTTTGTAATTCTGTCCCACCACAGGGGTAACATTTGCCGTGCTACCAATTTTTCCTTAAACGGTTGGAATAGCATTTAACACCTATCAACCTAAGGATAGTTGTCGGCTCCAATGAAATAGATTCTTGATAAACTGTGAATGGATCTATTGCCTATGAATGAGAAATCCAGTTTTCAGAGCAAATTAACTTATAATCTTCAGATGAATTTATACAAATACACAAAGAAAATATATCTTAAGCCTAATTATTTCAGAGTTATTACGAACTAAAATACTTATCTAGTTTACAGTTGAAACACAGTGGCTATTGGCTTGAAAATACAAACAGCTATTTAATAACAAACTAGTACACAATAAACTTGTATAAAACTCAATTTAAAACATTAATAAATTCACTTAAACAGACAATAATTCAGAGCACAAAATTACACACACAACAGCCAGCCATGTTTTCAGAAAAAGAAAAAACAGGAAAAAACCTAAGTTGCAAGTCACAAAGCCAACGCCTCCAACATTACAGACACGTCACCAAAATATTATAACTTACAAGTTTAGAATTCACATTCTACATCTGTTCTCAATAAAACTTTATTTTGAAAATGTTATTTTAAATTTTTTATATATATCTCGATTTAAATAAACCATTTATCTAGTAATTTGTTAACCCTGCCTCGGTGACACCATGGAACAATGCAACAAACATTTATGATAATAAATTCTCCGTCAAAAAGTTTGTCCGTCTATTGATGACTCTGACATTTACTATAAAGTTCCATAGATCTCGAATTGAAGATTTGATTCAAATGTGAGAAAAAATGTAATATTACAATACCAAAGATATTCCCAAATTAGTAAATAAAAAGAATAGATAAATAATGTTGTTTTCTGAAAACTATTTCTGAGAAGTAAATATTTACATGTTGTTTTTCCTTGGTGCACTTCTTTACTGGACTTGCCATCGTTTATTGATAAAATTTGTGGTTATTCTTATACACAAAATAGAAGGAGTTCTTATCTGTGCCTTACAGAAGAGACACTTCATTTCACTTTGAGTGCATCAGTACTATACTATTGATATTAAGATATCGATAATATCGAATTTCAATATTGATACTATCAAAAATAAAACTGGAAATATTAAATTAAAAAACGAATAACTCACTAAAAAAGTTGAATAACTAAAACCGAAACTCGATAAATAAAGTAGGCTATACTCGATAGGCCTACTATTGATTCAAGTATATTAAGTTATTACTGGTAAATCACAAATTTGAGTTTACACTCAAATTAAAGTCCAGCCAGTATTAGCTACCTAGCATAGTTTCAGGAAAATTTTATCAAGGTTAAAAGTGAACTCCACAAATTAAATGGAACTGACAAAGTCTCTGACAAATTCCACAACATCTCAGTGTCTAGTGCTCTATCAAGTTTAAGAATGACGACGAGCATAAGAGCATTAATATCAATTTCAAGTTTATGGAAGCATTTCCAATAATTAAAATCAAGGAAGGCAACAATAAGCCGCAATTTTCTATTCTCAGTTGAAAAATAAATGTTTTACATTTCAATTCAAGGAGAACGACAAAATTGATCATTGCTTAAGCAGTACTGTTACTCAATTTAGGGGTTTAAAGCTTATTAATAAAACATTATCTTACCTGAAATGTTGTTTTCTTCACTTATATCTGTCCAAAGACTAATAAGAATGTAGCGATTCTGATGTTCAGGCAATTGCTGGTCCCAGACAGGTCGTCGTTTGCGAACTGACGAAATAAACAATTCCGTGTCCATCTCAGCGATTGTATTTGGTTTGACCATGTTTGACAAGGACCTGCAAAAACACAAATATTACGGTATATAGTTACCATGATGTGTGTATAATATATGATTTGTTTTATGGATCCATGCTTGAAATGAAGAGTTTTATCCACTCAACTTTGTGATTGTAAACGAATCAATTCCAAATATAGCACTTATATATAGCTCTTTCAAGGTGGGTGTACCTCTTGAACTGGCCGATGAACTGATGCATCCCAATCTATGGCCACAAGGATGTGTTGTAGGTAAATATAGAGCACCAGAAACAACACTGTGTCAGAAAACAGTTTTTTACAACCAAGTCAAGAACGGCAATTACTGACTTGAATTTAAAATCAGTACCTGACAAAACTGTGCAAGCTGTTAGGAAATGTTTGTGTATATTATTAGTGTGAATGTACAATCGCTCCGTAATAAAATACATAAACTGGAGATTATTTTAAGTGAAACACCAGCTAATGTAATTTGTGTTAACGAGCACTGGCTCCTAGAGGATGAGATTTCTTTATATGTTCCTGAAGATTTTGTATTAGATAGTTGCTACTGCAGACAGTCACCGTATGGAGGCTCTGCAATATACGTGGCTAAAAGTATGCTGTTTGAACAGCTAGATGTTGAAAAGTACTGCATTGAAGCTGCTTTTGAAGTTTCAGCTATCAAGATATCTAAATCTACGGTGCTAATATTATGTATATTATATATTATTATTACCTCCTGGTTCTAATTTTAACCAGTTCATTTTAAATCTTGAAATTTTTTTATCTGATTTGACAAACGGACCTAAACATTTTAAACATATAGTTATTACAGGAGACCTAAATGTGAATATCTTAAAAGAAAATGCTAGTGCTGGTATTGAATTGTTAAATCTACTAAGATCATTTGACATTTACTGTGTCATAAATGTCCTACCAGATTCAATTCTTGTCTTGACATTGTAGCATCAAATATTTCAACCGACAGTGTGGAGCTAAAGTTTCTAGAACAGGACATAATCTCTGATCATGCAGGTATTTGGTCTACTTTCTATTTCGATCCTGCATCAGAGGTTGAAAATGATGACGCATGTAGTGAAACATACATTAAGAAGAGTTTAATTACTCAAGATAATTTAAACTATTTCAGACAGTTATTGACTACCGCAGACTGGTCTGATATTTATACCAAAGATGTAAATAGTGTTGTTCGGAACTTCTTATATATTTTTACAAAGTATTTCAATGTTAGCTGTCTATAAATAAATGTTAGAAATATAAATGGTAAGAAGAAAGCATCTGTGATAAACTGGTTTACTCCTGAACTTGATAGTATGCGTAAACTACTTCTTGTGATATATAACAAATGGAAGAGCTCTAATAGCCTTGAGTAGAAAATTATGTTCAAGAATTTAAAGATAAAATACAAGCAAGAGATCTCTAGGGCAAAACTTGTAGCTAATGATAAATTTATAGCTGAAGCTAAAAATCAATGCAAGGCAGCCTGGCAAATTGTCAAAAATGAAGGTAATCTGGTAAATTCAACAAATCAGGTCATTCCAATCTCTCCTGAGCAGTTTAATAATTTTTTTGTTAATGTGTCATGTGCTACTGGTAATATTCAAACAAATAGTAATAGTACAAATGATGTAGATTTCTCTGATCTTTTAAATAGTATAGTATCAATATAGTAATCTGAATAGCCAAAATTTCAAATTTAAGAAGGTTGATGAAACAATCATTAGTCTTATTATAAATAGAATGAGTCACTCAAAATCTGAGGATGTGTATTGTATGTCAAATTATTTGTTGAAAAATGTAGTTGATGTTTTTATATCTGAACTGACTTATACTGTATTGTATATTATATACTGATTGGAGGAGTTTTTCCTAATTTTTTAAAAGTTACCAAAGTTACACTTGTTTATAAGAAGGGGGATCCTAATGAACCCCAGAACTATAGACCAATTGCAATTGTACCTACACTAAGTAAAGTCATTGAGACATGTATTGTAATTCAACTTAATGAATATTTTGTGAACAACCAGCTGTTCTATCCTTCTCTGTATGGCTTTAGACCGAATCATAGTACTATTGATGCAATTGAAAAACTTTTTGAATGTTTTTGAACTCAAGCAACCAGTTGGATCTTTACTATTGGACTTAAGCAAGGCATTCGACTGTGTCTCTCACTCTATACTCTGCAAAAAACTTGAAAAGTATGGTATTATAGATGAGGAGCTCATGCTGATCAATAGTTATTTGATAAATAGAAAACAAATGGTTAGCTTGAATAGCACAAACTCAAATTTCCTTGATGTAACTGTGGGGGTTCCTCAAGGATCAGTCCTTAGCCCTTTTCTGTTTCTAGTCTTTGTAAATGATTTTAGTAATGTAAGTACTGGTAATCCGAATCTGAATGATGTTTTTAAGCCTGTAAATTTACTAGGAATGTACTTGGATAGTAAACTCAGCTGGGAGTATCACCTAGTGAATTTATGTAAAAAGCTTTCTAGAGTAACATTTCTCTTACGAAGACTGAAATATTGTGCAAACCTTGATGTAATTAAAATGATATACTTTGGTCTCTTCCATTCACACTTGATTTATGGAGTATAAAACTGTGGGGCAACTCATCTCATCTTCAAAAAAAAAAAAAAAAAAAAAAAAAAAACATTTATATGACAAAGAAAGCACTTATTAGAGTTATATTTGGTATGAAATACAATGAATCTTGTAGAGGAATTTTGTTGAACACGAAATTATGACCTTGCCTTGTCTGTATATATATATTATAATTTAATCTCCATAGAGAAAAGTCTAATTTTCATAAAAATTTCTATACATTCACATTAAACTAGACATAGGGATGATATAACTAGACCTCTACAGTTAGATTGACTAAAATTCTAAAAAGTAATAAGTACCTACAAATTCGCATGTTTAATTTACTACCAGATAATGTTAAGCAGTTACCATTGAAAACGTTTGTATTGCTGTTGATAAATGGCTCAAGTCTGAAGCTTTCTATTCTGTTGATGAGTACCTGGAATATTTCAATGTATATGTGTAAATTTGTTCGTTTCTAAAGTCCACCTGTGTATTTATAAATTTGTTCGTTTTTATAGTCCAAATTGTGATATTTTACTTATTATTGACGAGCCTATTGCTTACATTTTTGTAATGTTGTTTTATGGCCAATAAAATTCTAGAACTTCACTTATTGAGAGCCCCCTATGGATTGGGGGAGCTTTGAGTCGATCATCGTATTCAAGAATGTGTTGAAAACCAGATTCACCCACCACAGTATCCATGCTTGTCAAATGGGGCGACTAAAATGGACCTCAAGGCAACTCCAGAAGTTGGGAGATGGGAGGTCAGGGACGGCAGACAACGGTCCGCTGTGCCCTAGGGAGATGGGAGGTCAGGGACGTACGGCAGCCAACGGGCCGCTGTACCAGGGCAGGAGGTCGGGGACGTACGGCAGCCAACGGGCCGCTGTACCAGGAGCAGGAAGGTGTGAGCGGAATGCTGTGGTCTGGGGCTCGTCCGGCGTTTAAATACTCCCGCAAAGTGGAGGGGATGGAGTTGTGCCGCCGTCAGAGGCGGTGGAAATCGTCCCGATGCGCGGAAGATGATGCGCCATCAGTACCTTCCTTATCTCCGCGGCCGGCTAGCTTTGCTGATAGCCGAGCGTCTTTCTTCAATATTATTATTTATTTAGCATTATTTTCCCGTCACAATTTTACTTTGTGACACCCCACTCCTACTTGGGGGGGGGGGGTCGGAGCCCTCTATGGCACCACCTTAAAAGGTGTGAGCCATCTAGGCATCACCTTAAGAGGTGTACACCTCCCAGGCATCACCTTTAGAGGCGTATGCCACTCAGGCATCACCTTAAGAGGTGTATGCCGCTCAGGCATCACCTTTAGAGGTGTATGCCACTGCCTATGGGCATCATCTATGCCTGATCTACGGGCACATATTTACGTCGTCCATCCGGTAATTGGATCTTTATACGTGGCTTGCCAGCCCGTTTGCGCTTACCAGGTGTCGAGACTCAGCTACAGAACACTGGATCCTTCCTCCTTGAGGGACCTGGTGTGGGTTCCTGGGGCGGTGGGACTACTTCATTGGTAGTTGAAGACTGCGTTTGCTCTTCCACATCCATTTCAGTTGAGGAGGGTATTGACTCCTCCACATCCATGACAGTAGGGGGTGGTATTGACTCTTCCACTTCCCTCTCGGATTCACCACTTGTGTTGGTGGCTGGGGCATGAATCGTGGCCTGGCGTTCAGAGTCAGTCATCTCATTCCTGTGATCCATCACTATGTTGCCCCAGGATGTTTGCCTTGGAACATATGACAACTCTGCTTTGCTATCAATCAAGGCATTGGGTTCGACTCTGTTCAAACCATCCTGCTTGAATGTCCTTCTGTCGCGATCCTTGTTGTCCTGAGATTCGGATTGTACAGCTGATATTGTTGGGACTTTTGTTGTCCTACTCCCCGATAAGGGTGATCGCAACATAATTGGCTGTCTTGAAGGATTCAATTGGGGAGGATCCCACTCCACCTCTCTTGTGAATGTGTGAATATTCACTCTGTTTTTACGCATAAATTCCATGCCTAATAGCAGATCTTGTTCAAGTCCTTCCATTATAGATGCCACTAGTGGAACTGTGATTTGTTCTATGGTCACATTAGTAGTCACTTTCCCATTTAACGGGGTTGACCGTCCATCAGCTAATATCGCGCGGTGACGTGCTGGTTCTTTCCGTATCATCCCTATTTTCCGGATGACTTCATAGACCTCGTTGCTCATATAATTAGCTTCAGCACCCGTATCTAGCAAGGCCTGACACTTTTTACCGCCGATTATTACGGCAATGAATAGTCTGTTGTCCCTTGATGACTCTTCAATCACAGGAATCCTTTGTGCCGTTCGCATCACTGCTGTCTTGTTTGGAATCTTATTCTCCTTTTGCTCATCACAGGCACATTCCAGTGCTCTCTTTCCGCACCTTTTACATGGCAGGATTTCGGGACAGTTTGATCTCCAGTGCCCCGGTCTCTTGTATTGCCCACACATGGGTTCAGACTCACTAAGAGATGGTCTGTTACTAGTAGGGGTTAAAACTGTCTCAACCTTGAGCCTTGTAATCTTTTTCGTGTCCTCAATCATGTGAACTCTCGAATTCTGTCTATTCTGTTTCTCCTCTGCTTTTATTTGTTCATACTCCCTTGCGAATTTTTCCAATTCGTTGATATTATGAACGTCTGATTGCCGAATATACAATTTGTACCGTGGGAGGAGATTCTTATACACTCTCTGTAATTTATTCTCGTCTGTAAAACCTCCTCGACGCCTCATGAGTGTCAGTACATCTTCGAGAAATTTGTCAAACGATTCACCTTCCTTTTGCTTCCTTGCCTGAATTAGATTCTCGAGGTCCTCCTCATAGGTAAGTGGGTAGTAGCGTGATCTGAAATCTGTCACAAAATTGTCCCATGATTTCCACTGGTCACGACGATTACGCATCCATAGGGTAGCTTTACCAACTAGTAATTCAGGTAGCGCGACTAGTAGTTGGTTGCCAGTGAGCCCATAAGCTTGTTGTAGCTCGTCTAGCCTTTCTAAGAAGCTGGGAGCATCTGACTGGCCGTCGAATGACAGTCTCCAGCTTCTTACTTTGTCACATACAACGCCTGGGTCCATGAGTGGGGTTTGTGTTACTGTTGGTTCTGAACTCAGCTTGGGCACCTGTCGCTGAGTGGTTCTTACTTCGTTGCCTCGTGCCCCAAGTGCGGGCGCCAATCTATCACGATGACGGCAGACAACGGTCCGCTGTGCCCTGGGGAAAAGGAAGAATAGGAGGTCAGGGACGGCAGACAACGGTCCGCTGTGCCCTAGGAAGATGGGAGGTCAGGGACGGCAGACAACGGTCCGCTGTGCCCTAGGGAGATGGGAGGTCAGGGACGGCAGACAACGGTCCGCTGTGCCCTGGGGAAAAGGAAGAATAGGAGGTCAGGGACGGCAGACAACGGTCCGCTGTGCCCTAGGGAGATGGGAGGTCAGGGACGGCAGACAACGGTCCGCTGTGCCCTGGGGAAAAGGAAGAATAGGAGGTCAGGGACGGCAGACAACGGTCCGCTGTGCCCTAGGGAGATGGGAGGTCAGGGACGGCAGACAACGGTCCGCTGTGCCCTAGGGAGATGGGAGGTCAGGGACGGCAGACAACGGTCCGCTGTGCCCTAGGGAGATGGGAGGTCAGGGACGGCAGACAACGGTCCGCTGTGCCCTAGGGAGATGGGAGGTCAGGGACGTACGGCAGCCAACGGGCCGCTGTACCAGGGCAGGAGGTCGGGGACGTACGGCAGCCAACGGGCCGCTGTACCAGGAGCAGGAAGGTTGTGAGCGGAATGCTGTGGTCTGGGGCTCGTCCGGCGTTTAAATACTCCCGCAAAGTGGAGGGGATGGAGTTGTGCCGCCGTCAGAGGCGGTGGAAATCGTCCCGATGCGCGGAAGATGATGCGCCATCAGTACCTTCCTTATCTCCGCGGCCGGCTAGCTTTGCTGATAGCCGAGCGTCTTTCTTCAATATTATTATTTATTTAGCATTATTTTCCCGTCACAATTTTACTTTGTGACAGTAAGTACTGGTAATCCGAATCTGAATGATGTTTTTAAGCCTGTAAATTTACTAGGAATGTACTTGGATAGTAAACTCAGCTGGGAGTATCACCTAGTGAATTTATGTAAAAAGCTTTCTAGAGTAACATTTCTCTTACGAAGACTGAAATATTGTGTAAACCTTGATGTAATTAAAATGATATACTTTGGTCTCTTCCATTCACACTTGATTTATGGAGTATAAAACTGTGGGGCAACTCATCTCATCTTCAAAAAAAAAAAAAAAAAAAAAAAAAAAACATTTATATGACAAAAGAAAGCACTTATTAGAGTTATATTTGGTATGAAATACAATGAATCTTGTAGAGGAATTTTGTTGAACACGAAATTATGACCTTGCCTTGTCTGTATATATATATTATAATTTAATCTCCATAGAGAAAAGTCTAATTTTCATAAAAATATTTCTATACATTCACATTAAACTAGACATAGGGATGATATAACTAGACCTCTACAGTTAGATTGACTAAAATTCTAAAAAGTAATAAGTACCTACAAATTCGCATGTTTAATTTACTACCAGATAATGTTAAGCAGTTACCATTGAAAACGTTTTGTATTGCTGTTGATAAATGGCTCAAGTCTGAAGCTTTCTATTCTGTTGATGAGTACCTGGAATATTTCAATGTATATGTGTAAATTTGTTCGTTTCTAAAGTCCAACTTGTGTATTTATAAATTTGTTCGTTTTTATAGTCCAAATTGTGATATTTTACTTATTATTGACGAAGCCTATTGCTTACATTTTTGTAATGTTGTTTTATGGCCAATAAAATTCTAGAACTTCACTTATTGAGAGCCCCCTATGGATTGGGGGAGCTTTGAGTCGATCATCGTATTCAAGAATGTGTTGAAAACCAGAATTCACCCACCACAGTATCCATGCTTGTCAAATGGGGCGACTAAAATGGACCTCAAGGCAACTCCAGAAGTTGCCTTGCCTTCAAACCCACGGGATCTGCCCCATCAGGGCAGTTTCGGAGGGGCAAAAAGAAAAACCCAAGAGATCAGAGATGGGTGAAACTCCAGGCACAAATGTGGGTCAAAAGGCTGAGTCGAGGGTCCTAGAGGCAGTTTGGCGTCCCCTCTCACAGCGGAAGGACCTACAAAAAGGCCAGGAGTGGAACTCACGTAGGTCACGAGTTTGGGGGGAGAGGCCAAAACTCACCACTGCTCAAAGAAGGGTGGCCATTTAGGCAAAACTTCTTGGGAGAGGTGAGGCTTTTGACCCTGCAAATTTTTGGAGGGGCAAAACGAAAAAACTCAAGAGACCAGTGATGGGTGAAAAACCAGGCACAAATGTGGGTCAAAAGGCTGAGTCAAGGGTGACCGGGCGCCCTAGAGGCAACTTGGCCGCCCCTTCCTCAGCGGAAGGACCTACAACGAAGGCCAGGAGTGAAACTCACGTAGGTCACGAGGACTAATCAGTATGAATAGACTGCCAAGCATATCACACTGGATTGCGACAAGGATTGCAACCAGGTGATGGAATGTTAGTATAGGGAAAAACTCCTGGTTCTTGTAAAGGACATAAGTATTGGTATGCCTAACTATAATATACTACTTGGGAACACAATAAGCTTCGGTTGACGTGTGGGGTTCTTTGAACCTTGGATCCTTGAATCCGTCCCTTCAAAAACAATAATAAATAAAACTTATTGAGATCTTGAGCGAGGTTTACACCAGAGTTTTCAACTATAAGATTTTAAAGAATTCCGGCGATTTGTTGCAAATGTCTTAAAAAACACAGTATCATTCAACTTTTTTTCTACAGAAAAATTTGAATAATTTTTTTGAAGAAAACTTTTTGTGAACATTCACAAATCTGGTGTTAAAGTAGCCAAGTTGAAAATTTTACATTTTTTCAATCCGCTGTATAATTTTCCATTTGTCTAATTAGTCTCAGGCTGAAGTAGAAACAAAATTACACCCAGAGGGGTTCTACGTTATTCATAATATGGTGACAATAAGAGGTTATGGTTGATTGAAAATTCTTAACTAAAATTTCCATGATTTGAATATAGCAATTGGTCTTATCTTGTGTATTGGAGGGTTAAATTACACTCAAGAATGAATTTCCTATTTTTCAACGTATCTATGTTACATGTTTTTTAACCGACTTAACGAGCTAAGAAGAATGATCTATATATAGTACGAAAGAGGAAACGACCATTATTTTTCAAGCTATGACAAGTGTTAAAGATTTTGGCCCTCGAAATACCTATCCTTATATATATGCCCTTCTCCACTAGGAAATACTGAATTCAAGTGCACCAAACGGCTGATTTTGATAAAGCATGGTTTTAGGAATCTATATACTTATAAGACATACCTATAGGACAAATAAGTTAGTGATGATGACTGGCATAGTTGGCAGTTCTCTCGGAGGTTTCTCCGCTCCTATTGAAAGGGTCGTCACTGCTAATGGTGTGAAGTAGGTCACAGGCGATATTAGTGAGTTGTGGTGTACTCCACGGCTCTGTACTGGAGCCCCTGTTGTTCCTACCCTAGTGAAAGAGATCCATAGAAATCGATAGAAAAACTCTATTGATATCAATAGGTGCTGATGGATATCAATAGGTGCTCATTTGAGTGACTATTCACTCTTTTCTAGAAAAGAGGCTTAAGAGCTAGCATACAATATTAGTTGTACCAAGAACTGCTGCTTTCTGCATCATTCTCATATATTTGTTATTATTACTTTTATTATTATTATTATATTATACTAACAATGCTTTTCATTCTCTTCAGGAGGCTAAGGCTGTTAAACAATTGAAAAAAGAGGCAATGAATTCAACACAAAAGAACTTTTGAATTTAACAACACAGACCAAGAGGAAAAGTTTCAAAAGAAGCCTGTTTTTAAAAAGTGATGATGATGTTGTCTGCGAGAGTGATTATGAAGCATCGCTGGCAGACAACAGCAACGATGAAGTTGTGCCAAAAAAGTATATAATCCTAAAAAAACATGAAGACCTAAAAAGGAAAGAAGAAGACCGATATAAGTCGTTGAGTTCTAAATACAGAAAAGTTAAGGATCTGTTGGAAAAAGTAACTGAGCTTAATATAATACTTCAAACCAAACTTTTAAAACCTACTACTCTAACCAAATTAGAAACAAATATTGATGTAAGTGATCAAACACCAAAAATTCCTGCTTCGAATGGTGAAAGCATTTTCTTGAGTACAAGGACGACTCAGAGAGAATAGAATATAACCATAGAGTGGCCTTGCCAATACCGGTTCTACAGCGGACTAGTGAGACCAGAGAGAATAGAATAGACTAGAGCGGCCTTGCAGTAGCGCGGAGTGAGACAATACCCCCCAACTCCTTATGTACCTTCCTCGCCCGGCTGGTCTGGTAATCCTATGTTGCACGGGCTTCGTAAATAATTCATAACTCAAGTTCAAATCATCATATTAAAATTAAATTGACTTCTATGGCTTTGTCAAATCATGCTCTACAAGTAATGTGATATACTATTTCATTGTAACTATAATATTTTCTAACTTATTGTTTACAAATCAAAATCGTGTATAGTATTTGGTGATTGCGTGCATCTCTATTCTCTTCAATGAATTTTTATGTTAGCTTTCGATGGAAAAAGTATTGGATGTACAGTAGTTTATAGTACTAGTTGAGATCTCCAATTCTATGTATGTCTACCATTAATTTTATGATCAAAGAACAGCAGATTAATGCGTTGAAGATCGGAAGTAATAATTAGCCAAGCATGAAGGCTATTAAAAGGCTTTTGCCCTGTGTAAACATTCCAATATCAGTTGAATAGTGTTTGCAAATAAACCATTATTCTATACTCTCTCACTTCATGTAAACATCACGTATTCATAGAAACGTTCTCATTAATAAAACTGCCAATGTCGACATTTTTTCTATATTTATTATTTCTCCAGACGAGAAACTCTGTGCAATTTTCGGTTGAAATCAGCTAGTCTGATTTCAGTTGTCGATAAGCTTCCGTTCAAGCTTCGTGTACATGTACTTCTATCGTTCAAAGTAACTTGTTCGAGACAAGTGAAACATTACTGTTTCTTACCGTGAACATTGCCGTTTCTAAACGTGCCGGTTTTTTCGTTACGAGACGTTTTGACAGTGAATATGAGTTGATAGTGGATAAAATATGAATTATGAGATTATGTCAGTGAATGTGAGTGAGTGAGTCTTACATCAGAATGGGCAAAGTGGGTGATATGTGTGTTGCATATGGTTGTAATAATCTATTTAAAAAGGCAGATGAAAAAGGAAAACGAATTTCTTTACACAGTTTCCCAAACGATCCAGAGAAGAAGAATAAATGGATACATGCTATAAGGAGAAAGGACTGGACACCTTCAGTTCATAGTCGTATTTGCAGTGAACATTTCAGAGATAGTGATTTTAATAACGATTCCCCTTTTCGGCGTTATTTGGAAAAAGATGCTATTCCATCTATTTTTCCCACAATTCCAAAACTTTTGCAGCCTACACCGTCAACTTCAGGTACACGACGCGTTTTAAAGCGCACTCTCTCACCGATACCATCACCAATACCGGAAAAAATACCGAAACCTGAATTGGAATTAACTGAAGAGCAGCTTGCAAAAACAAGTCAGAAACTAATTGAAACTAGAAAAAAATTGAAGAATATGAAAGCAAAAAATAAAAGACTGAAATCGAAAGTGGCGAACTTGAAAACTATCATCAAAGCATTGGAGGAAAAATGAATTCAATGAATTCTATTAATTAATTCTCATTTCAAACCATAAATTCTGTCACAAAAGGTTATTGAAGAAAATAAAAATGCACGCGAATATCAAATAATATTATAATGTTTAGATTTGTCAACAAATAACGTAGAAATCATGATAATTACGATGAAAAAATCACGATGATAGTCACAATCCTCGTAGAGTATGATTACACAAAGCCATCGACTTCAATTTTATTTCAATATTCTGATTTGAACTTGAGTTATGGATGATTTACGAAGCCTATTAAAAGCCTTTATGCTTGGCTAATTATTATTTCCGATCTTCAACGCATTAATCTGCTGTTCTTCTATTAAAAATTTAATGGTATCATAAAGAAAATTAAAGATCTTAACTAGTACTATAAACTTTATCCAATACTTCTTCCATTAAAAGCTATCATGAGAATTCATTGAAGAGAATAAAGATGCGCGCAATCACCAAATACTATACACGATTTTGATTTGTAAACAATAACTTAGAAAATATTATAGTTACAATGAAATAGTATATCACATTACTTGTAGAGCATGATTTGACAAAGCCATAGAAGTCAATTTAATTTTAATATGATGATTTGAACTTGAGTTATGAATCATTTACGAAGCCCGTGCAACATAGGGTTACCAGACCAGCCGGGCGAGGAAGGTCCATAAGGAGTTGGGGGGTTTGTCTCACTAGTCCGCTGTAGAACCGGTATTGGCAAGGCCACTCTATGGTTATATTCTATTCTCTCTGAGTGAGACAAACCCCCCAACTCCTTATGGAACTTCCTGGAGATCTCAACTAGTACTATAAACTACTGTACATCCAATACTTTTTCCATCGAAAGCTAACATAAAAATTCATTGAAGAGAATAGAGATGCACGCAATCACCAAATACTATACACGATTTTGATTTGTAAACAATAAGTTAGAAAATATTATAGTTACAATGAAATAGTATATCACATTACTTGTAGAGCATGATTTGACAAAGCCATAGAAGTCAATTTAATTTTAATATGATGATTTGAACTTGAGTTATGAATTATTTACGAAGCCCGTGCAACATAGGATTACCAGACCAGCCGGGCGAGGAAGGTACATAAGGAGTTGGGGGGTATTGTCTCACTCCGCGCTACTGCAAGGCCGCTCTAGTCTATTCTATTCTCTCTGGGACGACTTTACCCAAAGGAAGCTCAAGCCCACATTCGCCACCATATATATATTCGACTATCTGTGTACATTTCCAGAAATGGATCTGACAAAAGTTACTCAAATGGAGGAATCTTTTACTGTGAATATAATAGACTAATTCATTTGTTATTCTGCTCTTTTAGGTACCGTATCTTACAAGCCAAAGACATACCGGTACATGTATTTGTTAATTATATGATTGTAAGCTAACATTTTTTTGGTTATTAAGAGATAGCCCATCCATGCACGTTTTGGAGAAAGCAGTGTATAAACTTCTTCTCAACTTACTTATGTATTATAAGGAATAAACCATTATTTTAGTCTTTTTATTCACCAGACATCAAAAATAACTAATATATTTCGGAAGAACATCCAGTATAGAACCCCTCTAATCCGTTACCTTACGGAATGCAAAGTTTGATTAGCTGAATATAATATTCTTACCACCACATAATTATATTCAGTTATCAATTAGTTCTCTGCTTTAAATTATTAACTTTCCATTGCAATATTTTTCCTGTTCACATGCCTAAGCTCTAAATTGCTTTCAGTAGGCCTATCTAATAAATCAGGAATCTATAGGTTACATTAATATCAGTTTCAGTCCTATAAAGCCAGATTACTACTAGTTTCAGGTTGTTAAAGTCCCACTATAAAATTGTAGTAAGGCATTTATTAATTAGATTAGTACATGGTTCTTATCAAGACTCTCTCAAACCCAGACGTAGAGGAACTTTAATCCAACATAAATATATTATTAGTGAATAGACTATTCACCAAAAAGCAGAGACACCCTTTTAACTTACATTAATCCTAGCAGAGGATAAAGATATAGGACCATATTATTTATTGAACGAGCGTTAATACAATTTTTACAACATTATACAATTTTTAACTTTTAATACATTTTAATTTGATTGAGGTTAAGAAGTGGAACTATGTAGCACAGGAGACACACACTGCAACTGCTAGAGAAGATAACTGAATGCTGAACTATGATTTGATCCGAATATTAAAATTTCATAATGAATAGGCCTGTATAAATACTCAAAACTTGTCACCTCTTTTTTGACCATGTTTTTCTTAAAATGATTTTTTTCATATTTCTATGATTAAAAAATATATATGTTACTGTTTCAGGTTGCGGACACAATACCACAGGATAAACTGATCCTTGCAAGAAATGTGAAAAGTGGGAAAGCTGGTGACTCCCAATTCACCAAAAACTTATGCTCATTGTTGTGGGACCCAGAAGTCCTCGAAAAAAGGAGTGAAACTAGACGAAAATCGAACGTCCACAAGGACTCAGAGGGGAAAACAATGTTGACTCCTCACAAAATGGATAGTTTAAGAAGTAAGTGTTATTTAGTCACATAGTTAGAGACACTCTTTTAACTTACATTAATCCTAGCAGAGGATAAAGATATAGGACCATATTTATTGAACGAGCGTTAACAAGTTATCACTTTCAACATACTAGAGGTCAAAGTCGTTTTCTGTTTGTTTTTATGTTCTACAATCACTTTTTTGAGAATTGATCAGTCAGCTTCAAATTTTGAACACATATTCTTCAAACGTTTTTACAGGTCAAGTTCGTTGGACACTAAAATTGATTCATTCCTTCGTCCTCTTCAAGGCGATATACAAATAACATTGAATGTGCATAAGAAGAACATTTATTTTGATTTATCATTTAGTCAGCTGAAATTAAATTTCATGTTATTTCTATGATCATTTCATTCATTTAAAAAAAGTAATGCTATTCAGATACAATGCTAAAGTCGCTGTCTATCTGTGGGTTTGCTTGTTTGTGAGAATGATGGAAACAACTCAATATTTTTCTTTTCCAAGGATAATTGAATAGGTTTCATTAGGAATCCTATTTGAATTGAAAGAACCCTTTGTAATTACATTTTGTGCAAGTGCATTTATAATTTCTAGATTATTCTGTTTATTCACTTGCTCTTTTTGTGTATTTATCATCATAATATTTCTCTGTGAGGAAATTGAATCTTTTATTCTTAGAGGAATTGCATTATGTACTATGATGAATTTTTTGTACTATGGTGCATTTATCTTTCAATGCATGTACCTACTATTGATATTATCTGTTTTTTTAAACATACACAAGTTTACTATCTTATGAGAAAGTTTTGAAATTAACTTTTAAAACAATTTCTTAATATTGCAAAAGTGTTCTGTGCATGCTCATATATACATTCATACAGTACTGTCTTTCTACTGTTGGGCTACATTTGAATATAGAAAAAATATAAATCTGAGTACCCTTTTTAAATTATTTCGTTAAAACATGTTTCGGCTACTAATGCATTAGTATTTATTCATTTTCCAATCACTTGAAAATGGCATTAGTAGCCAAAACATGTCTTGAAGAAATAATTTAAAAAGGTTACTCAGATTTATATTCTTATTTATATTCATACAGTATGTATGTGATTATGTATGGAAACTTTCTTCCTTTCTATTTTTCTGTGAGAGTTTTTATCATTAGCAAAATTTCTCAAAAACATTTTCTATAGGTTTTTATAAAATATTTCTCAGAAGAGCTTACGCTGTAGATTTTAAAATCAGAATGATATAGCGAGTTCTTCAGCCCAGGGGGCTCACTAGTAAACGTACTTATGGTTGTACACTACCTGGTAGCAGAGAAGTTGATTGGGATGCAGCGAATGTAACGAGGAGCACGGCGTCGACAAGAGTGACCCTCTCACGGTCATAGCTGAGGCATCAACTTTCTAAAAGCCACTCAAGGCTACATTACACGGATCTTTTTTGCAAGCCTGGTGGGAATGAACTTTTAATAATGAGCTCACAGAGAAAGATCAGAGAGAACATTCTTACCGACTATTGTTTCGCCTAATGTGTAGTATCACTTATACCGGTAGAAAGCGCTTGTATACGCAAATGACGATTTCTGTCTGAGCTTGATTAGTATTGTTGTAGGGGGACGTAGTTGGGAGTCATTGGCATCCTACACTTCCCTCTCCAACAAACCAGTTCACACCACTCTCTCCCCCCAACAAAACAACTGCTGACAGGATTTATGGCTTGAGGCATGCAAGCATGTCATTGTTTTGCTAATAATACATAGACTAGACATTCATTTTTCTTATTCTAATCACTTGCTACTCTCAACTCTCCAGATCGCATGAATGCTGCGTCTCCAGTGACAAAGAGGATTAATTTTTATTTCTAATCAACAAGAACTAGAAAACAATAAGTGAATGAGTAGCCAGATAAACTGTTGTCCATTATAAAATATAATATAATCCAAACTTTATTACATTATGTACTTCAATTCAATAATTGAAAAAATTTAAATCAATCTAATTTAATCCATAATATTGCGATTTTGAACTTAAAAATTGAGAAAGAGCATGGAATAATTTTAATCATGACATGTTCTTGAGGTGCTGTGTAATGCAGCATTATATTTCTCTATTATTGTTCTAAAATGATTTTAATAAATGATGTCAAAACTGCTCATTAACAATAATATTGTTTCAGTTACTTTTTTTCATTGAATAGCCAAAGATTGTTAACCTTAAAATATATTATTTCAGTTGCTTTTTGTTTTCATTGAATAGCCAATGGTTGTCAACCTTTTTCATGGACTGTACCCATAGTGGAAAGTTCTAATTTTGCATATGAACTAAATGCTGTTAGGCTAGCCGTCTAGCGGGAGATTGGGGAAGAGGGAGTAATTTGAAAATTCAATGAATTTCTCTCATTATAAACTTATAAGAGTTATAATCTTCTTAGCATTCAGTAAAATAACATCCAGTTTCATTGTATATTATAAGGAGGAAATTGATTGATACTCTTAAAAAGATTTACCTACCCCTGTTATTATGTATGTGTATTTTTGTCGTAAATGTATTTCCTTTGCTTGATATAATACAAAATTATAAGTAGAGCAATAAAGAGCAAAACTAAAATCGTAAATCGATTTTGAA